>NW_023270025.1:0-11795 GCF_011800145.1 Mirounga leonina
GGGAGGAGGGGATGGCTGTGGCACGGTGGCGTTCCCGAAGGGCAGGTGGCGCGGGTGGGAGCCTTCTTACTGGGGAACAGGGCCGTGGGGGGGGATCCAGGAGGCCGTCCTCACCCCCTGCGCGCTCTCTCCGCAGATAGCGCCGGTGACACTGCTCCTCTGCAGCGGTCCCAGTCTCTCCCACACTCGGTGGCGGCCGCCGTGGGTGGCACGTCTGACCCCAGCGCCCTCAGCAGGTCAGCGTTAAGTGAACGAGAGGCCTCCCGGCTCGACAAGTTCAAGCAGCTCCTTGCCGGCCCTAACACAGACCTCGGTGAGTCCCCCGCTGGCGGAGGGCACGTGCACCTGCGCCCCCACGTGTGGTTTACTTTGTCAGAGGGCGATGTGTTTGTGCCGTCCTGCGCGAGTCACAGAGATGAGCCGTTTGTCCTTGAGGTTTACTTCAGCTGTGTGTTGGTCATGGGCTTCCGGGGCCATTGATCTGGTATTTTCTGTTCTGTTCTATTTTTTAATGCTCCGATTGAACTCCTTTGGCTTCTTGGGGCTGAACTGGTTTGCTCCACAGGACTGGCCAGCTTGGTGTCCCTGCTTTTCAGAGTCTTCGTGGGGACAAAGAGGTGGTGACCGGGGTCCTGAGTGCTGCTGACTTTACACCTTCCTTGGTGTAAAGTGTGGGATAGGCCGTGAACACCCCGGGAGCGCAGGCGGGGCTGGGGTGGGCGGGCCAGCAGGGGGCCGTACAGTCAGCAGTGTGGTTCTCGGGGGTCACCATGGCCGCGGGGCCGCTCTGCCACCAGGCTCTGAGGCGGGTGCTCGCCTCCAAGTCTATTTGCTGGGCTTCCCCTCGAAGCCGCGTCCTTTCCTCGGTACGTCTCATCTTTGCGGAGTGCCACGCTGCATCGGGCATCATGCTGGCTGCGGGGGCTCTCCGGAAGGTGGGATGTGGCCGCGGTCACGAGATCACGCATGGTGGAGGGTGGGTGCCAGGGTGGCACGGAGGGCTGGCGCGCCTCGGCCCCAGTGCCCCGCTCCGCCAGCAGGTGGCGCGTGAGGCACGCGGCTGGGCTGCCCAGCAGGGAGGCGGGCGGAGGCGGAGCGAGCATGGAGCTGAAGGATAGGCCGCGTCCCTGAGGATGCTGCTCCCCTTGTGGGTGCAGAAGGGTTCCTTCCCGCGAGTTTCTGCGTTTTCATTTTCCTGATTGATTTGCTCACGCACACGTAAGACAGTCACGCGGCACCAGAGGATGTGCGGTAAAAATGTGTCGCTCTCCTCTTCCCCAGGCCTGCTTTCCCTCCTTCGCATGATTCCAGGTGTCTTCTTCCAGGGACAGGAAGGGAGGCCTCTCGTTCTCTTAACGCTGAGCTGCTGAGGGCGCTGGGGTCAGATCACGCACATGACGATGCACGTGACGTCTTAAACCTTTTATTTTGGTGTAATTTCAAATGTAGAAGAAAGTTGCAAGAACGGGTTAGGGTTAGGGTAGGTGACCCTGTGACCCATGCAGCCCCACAGTCAGCATGTTGGAGCCAGGAACACTCCCCCTGTGCTGAGCTCCCGGGCAAACCCTGCAGGTCCCCTCCCCTGGCTGACCCCCTGAAGGTTCTGTCCCCACCTGCCATGAGTTGGAAGTCCCCACAACCTCCACTTCAGGTTTGGCTAATCTGCTCCAGTGGCTCATGGAACTCAGAGAAACATGTGTGATTCTTGGGCAGCCATGAATCTCAGCTACTTCATGATGGGGGGCAGCCCAGCAGCTGAGTGACCATGCAGGGCTGCCTCTGCTTTTATTTCATTTTTTTATCAGAAAAGCAAGGGCAGTTGCCTCAAAGCGTGGGAGAGGAGGACAAAGGGATGGCAAGTATCCTGAAGCGGTAAAGCAGTCCTGCACCCTCCCCTAGGGGCAGGCACTCAGGGAGGCAGTCATGGGATAAGGGAAAAGTGGGATGTTTGTGCTAGCAAGCACCAGGTGCAGAAAGGGGACCTGAGGGTTACATTCTTTCCTAGCTCCTAACCTGTGCCCTGCCACTGGGGATCATGGGATCCTGCTCCTACTGGGCCCTTGCGTTCAATAGTCTGAGAACAGGAACGCTGTTGACCTTTCAGCTGCTTCCACAATCACTCCTGAGGGCTTACAATATATTTTCTAAGAATAATTCCACACTTCCTCCGTGAGGTGGACTACCTGGTATGCACAGAGGTGGATATGAAGTTCTGCGACCACGTGAGTATGGAGATCCTGTCCCCCCTCTTCAGCACCCTGCACCCCGGTTTCTACCAGGCAGCCCGCAAGGACTTCAGCTACGAGCATTGGCCACAGTCCCAGGCACACATCCCCAGGCACAAGGGCGACTTTTACTACATGAGGACCTTTTTTGCGGGGTCGGTGGTAGAGGACCAACTGACCTTGGCCTGTCACCAGGCAATGGGGGTCAACCTGGCCACTGGGATTGAGGCTGTGTGGCACAATGAGAGCCACCTGAACAGGTACTTGCTGGACCATAAGCCCATTAAGGTGCTGTCCCCAGAGGACCCGTGGGACCCTCAGCTGCTGGGCTGTCCCCGAGAGGACCTGTGGGACCCACAGCTGCTGGGCTGCGCCCCATCATGAAGAAGCTGAGATTCATGGCTGTGCCCAAGAATCACCAGGACATCAGCAGTGGTTATTACTTGAGGAGTCATTTTGGTGCCCACCGGGTCTTTCACTTGAGTTAACAGATGAGCCCGAAGGAAGGACGTCATCAGTTAGGAAGTACAGACGAAGGTCAGAGTGGAGGTGGGCAAAGGCCTCTTTAACTCAGAGAGCGGGGGAGCCCCGAGCTTCTTCTACACACCTTGCCCTGCTCATTGATTCCAGCTGCCTGGCTCTGAGTTCTGTCCTTTTAATGAACTGGTCATCTAGTAAGTAACATGTTTCTCTGAGTTCCATGAGCCACTGGAGCAGATTATTCAAACCTGAAGAGGAGGTTGTGGGGACTTCCAGTCTGTAGCCCATAGCTCGGAAACAGGGGTGACCTCTCTGCCCAGCCACTGGCTGACCACTGAGTTAACAGCACAGGGATTCAGTGAGCACACACAGCAAAGAATACAGACTTCACAAAGTTAGTTCAGAAAAGCACTAAGCCAACAGTAGCAGCTACAACGAGCAGCAATCATGAAGCCTGGAGTGGGGAAGGTCTGATGTTCAGGATGCTTCCATTATAATATTCATAATCAGACCCTGGACTTGTCACTGGGGCCAAGTCCCCCGGCTGGGGGTCTGGTAGCTCCTACATATTCCACGTGCCTCTCTCTGGCTCCCCCAGCCGTGCACAGTCCTGTGCTGCTTCCCGGCAGAGGTCGGTTTTAACCAAAGTCAGGAAGATGGGATGGGTTTTCCTGACTCCCCACCCCCTGCCCCACAGAGCTGCAAGGGAGGACAAAGTTTTCCTCAACCCTGTTAAGGTCCCCGGCTGAGTCTGGAAATTGACAAAGACAGATGAACAGGAGAAAAGCAAACAAAATATATTGGTTGCTTTGGTGGGAGCCTCAGAAGACCATGAACAACAGCAGAGGTGACTGGAGCAGACAGCTCTTCTACCTTTTAGACAAAGAAGCAGTAAGTGTGTGAAGAATCTACAGACGCAGGGGTTTGGACTAGGGCTTGTAAACGGTAAAGAAGTAACTAGGAAGATAAGGGTTAGTTTAACCAGGTGTGTGTGTATAGACCCCGTGGTCCTAAATTCCTTGACTCTGGTGATAAGCACGTCATCTCTGTGGTCCGGGGCGAGAAAGTTCCACATGGCAGTCTTCTGACCTGCTTAAGGGAAAAAGGGCTGATGGCTGGGGGTCAGAGAGACCTTCTTGCTTTGCTCTATGCAAAAGTTCTTTTAGCTTCTGTATTTATTTTGCCAAGGTGCCATATTTGGGGTCGTGTGTCCTGACCCTCACTGGCATGGTGCTGTGCTCTGTCTCCTAGTATCCAGGACATTGGATGTGCTGCTGTGGAGACCTTCCAGCCCTGGGGTAGCCCCTTGTCCAGGGAGGCACCTGCCTCAAGGGGAGGGTCGCTATGGGTGGCCGCCCCTCCTCAGGGAGATTGGGTGGGAGAATGCAGATCTTACTTCGAGAAACTGACTTTATTTCCTGAAAAGGTCTACCTGATAGTGGGATCATACGGGAGTTCTTTTTTTAGTATTTTGGGGAAGCTTCATCCTTTTCCCAGCATGGGTGTGCCAACCAAAGTCAATTCCAGATGATTTTTACCTATAAACCAGAGATTTTGCAAAAACCTCTCCAGCAGAGAACATGAGGAGAACAGTTTCAAGACCTTAGACAGGCAGAGATTTCCCAGGATGCAAAATATACTAACCGTAGGAACAAACCGGTGACTTAGAAACTATGAAATGAAGAACTGGTTCTCCTTCTTCCATTTCTGGCTAGTGTGCTGGTCTGTGGCTCGATCTCACCTCAGGCAGCTGAAAGGTTGACCTCCCAGGTCAGCTACCACTGAGATGGCTACTGTTTCTAGAAATTCTTTGGGGTGTGGCCGGTTTTCCCCACCTGTGCACTGACCAAGTCGGCGACCTCGGACAGTGGAGCCACGGGTCCTCCAGGCATGGTTCCCCCCCAATGCCCCAGTAAAGCCATTCCACTGAGGGTTTAGGGGGACCGGAGCTGCCCCTAGGCAAAAACACCAGAGATTCTCACTGTCCCTCCCTGGCCTTCAGATGCTCCTCAGTTACTCCTGTGCCTCTGGTGTCTTCCTGGAACCCTGACCTGGCTGTTTTTGGACAGTTTGTCCAGTGGTACCCTCACTTTCTGGGAGGGGGATTTGCTGGAATCCGCAGTGTGTCCTGCAGCCCCACCGGGATCACTTTTTGAAGGCACGTCGCCTGGGCCATCTGAGGACTCAAAACAGTGGGTCTGTGGCTTGGAGGGATTCTGAGCAGCGGGTGGGATTCTGAGCGCTGGTGGGATGGGAGGGCTGCAAGGCCTAGAGGCAGGTTTCCAGAAAGCTGTCTGGGGTCCCCGGCATCCTGCCGTTTTTGAATCAAAGCCCTGAGATCTTTAAAATGCCAGCAACGTTACAGCATGGGCCAGAAAAGCAAATGTCCCTGTGCACCCAACACCACCTAAACTATTGGCCATTTCTTGTCACTTGAGCTGAGTAGAAAGGATTGGGAGTCAGGGCTTGAGGGGGGTCCTGGGTCAGACTTTGTGTTTGGGGGACAAAGGTCATCCGGACAAGCTTGTGCTGAGGCTGAGGAGGGGGTCTGTGTGGAGACCCCAGCTGCAGGCACTGCTGTCCACTGATGCCCCCTCAGCCTGCCCAAATGCACCTGCTGCTGGGGGAGAGCCTGCCCCCTCCTCTCTGCCTGAGGGCTCTCTCCTGCACGAGGTGTGCCTCCTCCCCTGCCAGTCACTGCCAGCCTGCAGCCTGGGAGGGTAGGAGGGTGGCTACCCCGAGTTCCTGCAGGTGCTGGGGGAGCGCCTGCCCCCTCCTCTCTGCCTGAGGGCTCTCTCTCACACCAGGTGCCTCCTCTCCTGCCAGCCACTGCCAGGCTGCAGCCTGGGAAAGTGGCTATCCCGAGTTCCTCCAGCTGCTGGGGGAGCGCGTCCCCCCTCCTCTCTGCCTGAGGGCTGTATCCTGCACCAGGTGCCTCCTCCCCTGCCAGTCACTGCCAGCCAGCAGCATGGGAGGGTGGATACCCTGAAAACCTCCAGCCCTGTGGACAGAGTCAGTGCAATGTGGTCTCCCAGCAGGTCTGAGCACCAGGGCCCCACATTGCTCACTCTCGTCCTATGGGCTCAATGTGCCACATCCTCCCTCAGGCTCCCTGGGTCCGAGTCCTCCTCTGCTCGTGTACCATCCTTGGCCCAGGCTCCACACGCTGGGACTGGGAGCGGGTCGTCTGGACGTTCTGGACTCTCGCTTCTGTTCCCGTGACACGGGCACAGGCGGGCCTCACAGACTGCTCAGAGGAGACTCAGCACAGGACGATGCAGGTCGCTGTAAGGGGAGATGCCAAGTGACCCCAGAGGGAGCGCACAGGCCTTGCAGAAGGCGCTGGGCTCATGGGGCTCAGTGTGGGATGCGGGCGCCCAGCCAAGGGGCATGGGGAATCCTGGTGAGGGCGGCCCTGGCAAGTGGGGGAGGGGGAAGCCACAGAAGGGTCTCAGAAGAGGCAGGAGACAAGGAAGAGGACAGGACAGAGCTTCCCAAGGAGGTCGATGGAAGGATCAAAGGATCACAGAGACCCTTGGGGAAACTCAGAGGCCCTGGAGATGTTGGCTGAAATGCTGTCATTTGGTCAGAAAAATTGTGTCACAACTCCCCAGTTGACACGGGATGATTTACTCTTTGTTGGTTCTAGGAATCAGTGCGTACCTGCCATTAGAACTCACATGGCATGAAGTCTAGGACATACTTACTTTTCATCACTTTTCAGGACGAGATTTTTCTAGAGGAGGTGCTAAACACGGGTCTCTCCATTCTTTTCTTTGTGCGACTGGCCTGTTTCCAGGAGCAGATTCCTAGTGCTCATCGCCAGAGCTAGCCGTGAGGACTGTCCCCCATCACCTCTCACAGTGGACGTGACCATGTGGGTTGGGGGGTGCTCACTGATGAAGCCCCAGTGCTCAGTACCCAGCAGGGACCCCAGATCCTGTGCTGAATGAGGGAGGATGGGAGTGAGGGAAAGAGAGAGGGAGGGATGATGGGAGAGAAGGAGGGGAGAGAGGGAGAAGGGAAGGGAGAATGGGAGGGAGGCATGATGGGGAGGGGGAGGGGAGAAAGGCAGGAGGAAAGGGAGGATGGGAGGGGTAGAGGGGAGGGAGGGAGGCAGGGAGGATGGGAGGGAGGCAGAGAGGCAGGGAGGGAGGGAGTGGGGGAGGGAAGGGAGGAGTGGAGGGGAAGGAGAGGGGGGAATGAATGAGTGAATAAATGACGTAGGGAGGGAGGGAGTGAAACCACAGAAGCTGGATCTGTACCTCAGGAGCCATTATTTGGGGTGAGGTCCGAGGGCATCACAGCCTGGGTCCTGGATGGTGGCTCAGGGCACGTCCATCTGTCCTCCCAGTGCTGACCTTCCTTCTCCTTGTACCCGGTGTCATCCTGGATCCTCTCCACCTCCTCCTCAAACAATTCTCAATGTTCCCAGGAACAGGGTGGCAGGAGGGGTCTCAGGAGGGGCTTCCCGGATCCTGTGCCCCGAATGACAATGTGACAGTGGCTACAGGGCATTCTATCATGAGGACTGGGACCATGGATCCCATCCATCTCCTTGGGCATTAGTGTTGTTCCATTCCCTGCTCTCTCCACCACCGCTGTGATGAACACTCCTGAAAGCAGATCTGTGAAAAACCGAGCCAGAGTTTCCGGGGGTGAGTCCGAGGCCGAGCATGCCAGGTGATGGGTGCACCTGCAGCCTGGGATGGGTGATGCTCACTGTTCTCCCAGACAGGGGTGCCCGTCACCCTTTCCTCCAGGGGACCTGCATTGGACCTCCACTTCCTCACGTTCTCCCCAGACCAGACACCTGCCAGTCTGAGGGTGATGAGCGCTGCCTCCATAGGGTTTCCTTTGCCGGAATCCTTCCCCGGGAGCTCCACATCTCTGACACATATTCCCTGCATGCCTATCCTCCCCCTTGGACTGGCATGTGTTTGGTCTCCATCCCTGTGGAACCCAGTGACTTGGAGCGTGGTTTGTACCAGAGTCAGGTGAAACCTTTCTCTGGCCTTGCTTTGTGGTGTGTCTTCCAGCTTTCTGCGTTTCCCTGGTTTCTGTGTGGGCCACAGGAGTAACCAGCCATTTCCTGTCTGGGGTCAGGCTGTGGTGTCCCAGCAGGTACAGGGGTCTCTGCCCCGAGATTGTGCCCATAATTCCTTTTTAAAAAAAAGATTTTATTTATTTGCGAGAGAGAGTGAGAGGGAGAGAGATCACGAGCAGGGGGAGTGGGAGAGGGAGAAGCAGGGTTCCCATGGAGCAGGGAGCCCAATGCGGGGCTCGATCCCAGGACCCTGAGATCATGACCTGAGCCGAAGGCAGATGCTTAACGACTGAGCCACCCAGGCGCCCCTGTGCCCATAATTCCTAAAGTGGCCTCTCTGATTACATCTGATCTGTAATCAATCGGGGATTTCAATATCGAATAAGGGAAATTTTATGACAAATAAACAGAAGAAAACGAGTCCCCTTTGAAAATAAGTGGGCAGACACAAAGGCTCCTATTGCATGATTCCATGTACAGAAACATCCAGAACAAGTAAAAGAATAGGGAGAGAAAGCAGCTTAGGGGTTTCCAGGGTCTGGGCTGGGGGCGAAATGGGCAGGGGGGCTTCTGGTTCGGGGACTCCTTTGAGACATGAGATATTCCGCAGCAATCTTCTGGGGTGTGGTGGCACAGCGTTGGGAATGTACTTATACTCATCACATGTTCAGTTGAAAACAAGTAATTTTATTTAAAACAAATAATAAACAGTATACAGAACATGAAAATGAACAATATGAACCAGAACAATATGAACCAGAGAGAAAGAACATAGGGGGAGGGGATGAAACAATCTGGCGGGGCGTCGGGGTCCGGCGATGGACCTAAGGGTAATTGTACAAGGAGCTCTCCCCGCAGGGCTGTGGGCTCTGGATGTGGCTCTGGGAGCCCTGTGGGAGCAGGAGTAGGGGCAGGGGTTGGGATAGGGGCAGGGCCAGGGGCAGGGCCAGGTGTAAGAGCAGGGCCAGGGGCAGGGGCAAGGGGAGGGATAGGATCAGCAGTCGTGGCAGGTGCAGGATCTAGGGCAGGACCTGGGTAAGGAGCAGGAACAGGAGCTCCGGCAGGCGCAGGGGCAGGGGCAGTGGCAGAAGGAGCAGGAACAGGAGCTCAGGCAGGGGCAGGGGCAGCAGGTCTGGCAGGGGTAGGGTTATGGGCAGAGGCAGGGTCAGGGACAAGAACAGGAGCCCAGGAAGGGGCAGGGAAGGGGCAGCGAGTCTGGCAGGGGCAGAAGCAGGAGCAGGAAAAGGAGCAGGAACAGGAGCTCAGGCAGGGGCAGGGGAAGGGGCAGCAGGTCTGGCAGGGGTAGGGTTATGGGCAGGAGCAGGGTCAGGGACAAGAACAGGAGCTCAGGAAGGGTCAGGGGAAGGGGCAGCGGAGTCTGGCAGGGGCAGGGAGAGGAGCAGGAGAAGGAGCAGGAACCGGAGCTCAGGCAGGGGAAGGGGCAGTGGCTCTGGCAGGGGCAGGGGAAGGGGTAGGAGGAGGATCAGGAGCTGGGTTGGAGCAGTGGCAGGTGCAGGATCCAGGGCAGGAGCTGGGTCAGGGGCAGGATCCAGGGCAGGAGCTGGGTCAGGTGCAGGAACAGTAGCAGGAGCTGGGTCAGGGGCAGGTGCCAGTTCTTCCTGGTCCACGTCAGGCTGTCCGTGGGTGGGTGCCGGGTCACCTGCCGTCTCCTGGTCTCCTCCTGAGGTTGCTGCAGGCACCACCACTCCGTCCAGAGCTGCCGATGGAGTTGGAACCGGCTGTAGCTCCTCAGGTGGTGGGGCAGCTGTGAGAGGAGAAAAGCTCACCCCGAGCCCGCTCTCCGTGGGCCTTTGCGGAGACAGAACCCAGCCCAGGGCCTCCCAGAGAAGCCGCAGCCAGGAAGGAGCCCTCCCTGGGGTGTCTCCCCGACTGCAGTCCACCCGCTGGATGCTCTGCGCCCAGTCTTTGCTCCAGGCCCCACACCAGCCTCTGGGGGCTCGTCCCTGTGGGGCCAGCACCGACCCATCCCCACACACCACAAACACCCAGCCCCAGCCTTCTCACCCTCGGGCTCGGTCTCCGTGGGCTCCGGCTCCTGGACCACTGTCCGGTGACCAACCACCTGGGACAGTGGTCTGGGGGGTGTTGGAGGTCTTGCCCGGCAATCCCCAGCACTTGATTTTGGGGATGCCTGTGGGGTCAACCCCTCCGTCAGGGAGGAGGGCCTGTCCGCCAGCCGCCTCGGGAGCTCATCCGTGGCCTTCTGCAAAGACAGGGACGGGTAGCCGGCGGGAGGCATCACAGCCCTGCCCGGCCATCCTCACTGTCCTCCTGCCCAGTCCCCCTGCTGCTCCCAGATCAGACACAGACCTGTGAGTGCACAGCCCTGCACCCGGGATGCACTGACCCATCCCTGCAGGGCTATCGGGATAAACCCTGGGTAGAAGGGGCAGCGCCCGCACACCCCATCCCACACAGCCAGCCTTGACCTTGAACATGACCTGCCCACTGGGAATCTGACCCCTCATCAGCCTGCTCCTGCTCAGGGTGGCCCCACCCCGCATGACCCCTCTTTACACACACATACGCACACACACGCACACTCACACACAGACACGCACAGACACACACACACACGGAGGGGGGCCTGGGGCTCCACAGGCAGATCAGAGCATGTGGGGCTGGGTGGCAGGCTCTGGGCCTCCTGGTGTCACCTTTCTGTCCTTCTGGCCAAATGGCCAGAGGCTGTGGGGAGCCCTGATTCGACATCCCCAGCGGGGGACAGCGTTTGCAGGGCGCTCTTTCTTCAGCCTGCAGCGTCCAGATTTGGGGAAGCAGCACCCGAACATGCTTTTTGTTGGAGGGTCTCCAAAGAAATGAGCTGGGCAGGGGGCTGTCTCTGGAATGTGGGTGCCTGGTTACCGGGGTTCCAAATTCTGTTGGGCTCTGTTGTCAGGGAAGTGAGGTCACCAGTGCCTGGGGTCCCCTTACCCAACTTCCTCCTCACACAAGACCCCCGCACCCGAGGGCCCCCTCCCCCGGCTGCTCAATGCTCCCCCTCCCCCCATGCCCCATCCATACAGTGACTTCCTCACAGCCCCCCCACAGCCTTCCCAAGGCCTGGGTGCAACCGGTGTCCCCGCTGTGAGGACACAGAGCTGGCTTCAGACTGGGTTCCCCTGCGTGCCCAGGGCTGTGACCCTGGACAGACCCTGTGCCTCTCAGGGCCTCCCCAGGCTCCCCATCTGCACAGTGGGGTGTTCTGGCTTCTACTCCTAGGGAAGCCATCAGGGGTAGGACCTCTACATACATTCCGGACCTGCTCTCACAGGAGGCTGGGGCACACTTGGCAATGCAAGGATGAGCCAGGGGCTGGGCGGGACATGGAGCACAGCTCAGAGGGGCCTGGGTCTGCTCTGGGGTCTGGGCAAAGCCACCCCCTTCTTGCCTGTTCCCAGCCCCTGTGGGAAGGTTGCAATGAACTGATTCCGACCTTGTCCTCTGGTGAAGCACACTTCCAGGGGCTCCCATTAGGTTTAGGCTCAGGCCCCGGGGCCTCGTCTGCGCCCACGTGCTGGGCAGTCCCCACAGTGGTTCCCGGGCATTCCCGCATCCTGCTCACACATCCCTGTGGAATCCCCTCCCCTCCGGGGTGGATGGCCTGTGTGACCGCGCTCTCAGGAAGAGAATGGGGCCAAATGCTGGGATGTCATTTCCAAGCTGATGGAGGAAAGTCTGTGACTTCTTCTGGTTCCCTCTGTCGTGTGTTCATTCTCTGTCTCCTTCTCTGTTTCTGTCTCTGTCTCTGTGTCTCTCACAGGAGCAGGATCTGTGGACTCCAGGGGTGATGTGAGAAACCTCAGAAGCCTCCCTTTTCCGTGTTTCCCTCTTCTGTCCCGGTGCTCCGTTCCTTCCTAAGGCCTTGTCACCCGGACCAGAGCAGTGAATCTGGAACCTCTTCCAAATGGAGACCCGGAGGCTGCAACAAGGAGGGTCTTGGCCTTGGTCCCCAGACTAGTGGTCAGTGCTCTGCCACGTTCTGCGTACCCAGGTCCTCAGCCCCCCAAGCCCCCAGTCTGTCC
>NW_023270026.1:0-13428 GCF_011800145.1 Mirounga leonina
ATGGGTGGATGGGTGGTTGGATGGATAGATGGATGGATGGATGGATGAATGGGTGGATGGATGGATGAATGGGTGGATGGGCAGGTGAATAGATAAATGGATGGGTGGGTGGATGGATAGATAGTGGCTGGGTGGATGGGTGGATGAATGAATGGGTGGATGGATGGATGGGTGGCTGGGTGGGTGGCTGGCTGGCTGGCTGTATGGATGGATGGATGGGTGGATGGGTGGATGGATGGATGTGTGGGTGGATGGATGGACGGATAGTGGATGGGTGGATGGGTGGGTGGATGGGTGGATGAATGAATGGGTGGGTAGATGGATTATGAGTGGATGGGTGGGTGGGTGAGTGGATGGATGAATGGGTGGATGGATGAATGGGTGGATGAATGAATGGGTGGATGGATGGATGGGTGGCTGGCTGGGTGGCTGGCTGGCTGACTGTATGGATGGGTGGATGGGTGGATGGATGGATGTGTGGGTGGATGGATGGACGGATAGTGGATGGGTGGATGGGTGAACGGGTGGGTGGATGGATTATGAGTGGATGGGTGGGTGGGTGAGTGGATGGGTGGATGGGTGGATAGTGGATGGATGAATGGGTGGGTGGGTGGATGGGTGAACGGGTGGGTAGATGGATAGTGGGTGGATGGGTGCATGGGTAGGTTAATAGGTGGATGGATGAGTGGGTGGGCAAATAGGTCTGTGGCTGGATGAGTGGATAAAGAAATGAAATCTTTTGGGGTGATGGGGTATGCTATGCCTTCTGTAATAACTCCTCAGAGCTCACACCTCATGAGGGCTTATCATCTACAGGCAGTGGCCAAGTGCTGAATTGCCCCACCTCATTAAAGCCCTTCATAGCTCTGGGAAGCAGGTGCTCACATTACTCCATTCTAGAGATGAGGAAACCAAGGATCAGGCAGGGTGAAGGAGCACCCTGAGCTCACTAACCAGAGATCAGCAGATCCATACAGTGGACCCCATGTGTCCTCTCTGCCCTGAGCCCACGCTGTCCACTGACTGACAGTGCTGTGGCCATTTTTCACAGAGGGTTGACTGTTGCTCTTTGGAGAAACCCAGTATGAGTAACAGGAAATCAGATATTGCCAGGTGGTGTCGAGTCCCAGGGGAGGGCTCTGTGTGGAGCCCCCAAGGACAGAGCCCTATGCCCTCCCCCAGCTCCCAGGGAAGTCACTTCATGTATTTGTAATACAGTTGGATTGTCCGTCACATTTCTGCATGCCATCCTGGGATCCCCAACTTCCTCACTCACTTTTTCCTTTTGCATATAAGCCTCACTCATATAAAGTTCTGTGAGTCGTAGCAAATGCACAGTGCTGCATGAATCCCACTGCCCCAAATCGCCCTGCTCCACCTATTCTGCCCTCCCCCAAAACCCCTGCAAACACTGACTTTTTTTTTACTATCATTACAGTTTTGCCTTGAATATATTTTTATGATTAATTTTAAATCTTTAATTGCTAAAATAATTCTGGAATGTTATGTTCCTCTTATAAATTATGGCTATGATTTTATGTTACAAGATGGAAAACACTCATGACTTCTGCTCTGGAAAATTCAGGACAAAATTCATCTAATAGCTGCAATTAAACGGCTTTACTGAGGGGTAGCTCATACACAACACACTGAACATGCTTAAGTGTCCAGATCATCAGTTTGACATAAATATACACCTGAGACCATCGTCACAGTCAGGATGGTGACCTTACGTACAGCCATATCCCGTGAAAGACTCCTCATGCCCCTTCCCTGCTCAAGAGGTACCTCCGATCTCTTTTCTGACCCTACAGATTAGTTTGCATTTCCTGGGAAAGCAAATCCATCAAACATTTAAGGAAGACAAAAGAGCCTGCTAGGATTTGGGCTGAGATAGCATCGTATCTACAAATGAGTTTGGGAAGAATTGATCTTAGTGATACTGTGTCTTCCAACCCACAGACATGGTCTATCTCTCCACTGGTTATGTGTTTAATTTTTCCAAGCAACGTGTGGTGTTCAGTTGCATGGGCCTTTCACATCTGTTTTCAGATTTTTCTCTCAGTATTTCATGTTTTTCACGCTTTTTAAAATGGTGTTTTATTTCAATTTCTGATTGTTGCCAGTTTATAAAAATATAATTGATTTTTATACATTGATCTTACGGTACCTACAACCTCGATAGACTCATCCATTACTTACAGCAGCTTTTTTGTAGATTCTAGATTTTCTACATAGAAGACCATGTCACCTGTGAATAAGTTTTACTTCTCCCTTGCCAGTCTAGATGTTTTTTATTTCTCTCTCTTCCTGACTGCACTGGCTTGGCTTCCGAGGTGAGGTCTGAGCCTGTATCCTGGCCGTGTTCCCGCTTTCAGTGAAAAGCATGCAGTCATTAAGTACGATGTCAGCTGTGGGCTTTTTATAAATGCCCTTTATCAGGAAAGTCTTTTCTATTTTTAGTTTGCTGAGAGTTTTTATAGGAATGGGTGTTGAATTTTGCTAAATGTTTTTTTTTCTGCATCTATTGAGAGGATTATATGGTTTTTCTTCTTTAGTCTGATAACACAGTGAATTACATTGATTCTAAATGCTCAACAACCTCACATTTCTGCAATAAAACCCAATTAGTCATGATTGTCATATGTTGTTAGGTTTGATTTACCAAAATTTTGTTTAGAATTTTTGCATCTGTGTTCATGAGGGATGTTGGTCTATAGTTTTTCTTCTCTTGTGGTGTCTTTGCGTAGTTTTGGCATCAGGGTAATTAATATGACCTCAGAGTAAAGGGTGGGAAATATTTCTTCCTTTCCAATTTTTCTGTAAGAGTGTGTGCGCATTGGTGTTATTTCTTCCTTAAATGTTTGATGGATTTCACTAGTAAAGACATTTGGGCCCAGAGCTTTCTTTGTGGGAAGGTTTTGGTTTTGTTTTCTTTTTCTTTAATATAGAGAGCTTTCAAATTACTTCTGCTTGAGCAAGCTTTGGTAAATTATGTCTTTCAAGAAATCTGTCCATTTCTGGGCGCCTGGGGGGCTCAGCGACTGCCTTCGGCTCGGGTCATGATCCCGGAGTGCCAGGATTGAGTCCCACATCAGACTCCCTGCTCGGCAGGGAGTCTGCTTCTTCCTCTGACCCTACCCTCTCTTGTGCTCTCTCATTCTCTCTCTCTCTCTCTCAAATAAATAAATAAAATCTTTTTTAAAAATCTGTCCATTTCCTTTCAGTTGCTACATTTATTGGCAGAAATTTGTTCACAATATTCCCTTTATTATAATTCTAACATCTGTGGGATCTGTTGTGATGTTGCCTCTCATTCCTGGTGTTCATATTTAGTGCCTTCTCTGTTTCCTATCAATTTATCAATTTTATTGATCTTCTCAAAGAACCAGCTTTCCAATTCATTGATTTTCCTCTGGTGCTTCATTTTGTTTTCTTTTCTTCCTTTTTTTTTTTTTAAGATTTTATTTATTTATTTGACAGAGAGAGAGATAGCGAGAGCAGGAACACAAGCAGGGGGAGTGGGAGAGGGAGAAGCAGGCTCTCCGCTGAGCAGGGAGCCCGATGTGGGGCTCGATCCCAGGACCCTGGGATCATGACCTGAGCCAAAGGCAGACGCTTAACGACTGAGCCACCCAGGCGCCCCTTCATTTTGTTTTCTGCTTCATCTTATCTGTGATATTCCTTTCTGACTCTGGGTTTAATTAGCTCTTCTTTTTCTTTTCTAATTTCTCAAGGTGGAAGATGAGGTCATTGATGCGAGACCCTTCTTTCTTCTCTGTTGTAACTGTTTAGTGCTATGCATCCCCCAAATCCTGCTTTTGTGGCACCCCACAAGTTGTGAAGCCCCTCCTTCCTGAGGCTCTGTCTCTGGGGACCCATTTGCCCCCTCACCTGCTCTGTAGTCTCCTTCCAGCCCTTGGACTGTGGACTGAGCTAAAAATCCATCCTGTATCAATTACTGTCCCAAGAGAAAAAGGAAACCACACTAGGTGTTTCAAACAAAGAGAATCCAGAGAATTGGTTACTCGGGTGCTGGAGGCTGGAAGAGGAAAAGGGGACCCTGAGGCACTGATATTAGGAGCAGCAGAGAACAGCTTCCACTCCCGTGGCTGGGGTGTGGGCAGCCGAAAGGGGCACTGGGGGGTTTGACACAGCTGGTAGTGGGAGTGCCCAAGAGAGCTGGGATGAGTAGGAGCCATCCTCTGTGACTAGAGGGGCTCTGAAGAAGCTGGCAAGGGGAAGGAAATCCATTCCCCCCTCCCCACCTTTCAACGGTGACTTCCAGGAAGCCAGCTGGCCAGGGAGCCTGGAAATACAGTTTGCAAAGTCCCAGCCACATGTATCAGTCAGCTATTGCTGTGTAACAGAACACCCCAACCCCAGTGGCTTAAAACAATACGCATTGGGTAAATAATTGATAGACGGACAGATAGATAGAGATACATAGATAATAGAAATAGATAAATGGGTGGACGTGTGTATGTAGCTAATATACACACATGTATTTTTCTAGTGTGGCCCTACTGAGAGGACCTACACCCCAGGAGCAGTTGACCACACCCAGTGTCCAGGTCTTGGTTTTTATTATTATTATTATTTTAATTTTATTTATTTATTTGAGAGAGAGAGAATGAGAGACAGAGAGCACGAGAGGGAGGAGGGTCAGAGGGAGAAGCAGGCTCCCCGCCGAGCAGGGAGCCCGATGCGGGACTCGATCCCGGGACTCCAGGATCATGACCTGAGCCGAAGGCCGTCGCCTAACCAACTGAGCCACCCAGGCGCCCTATTATTATTATTTTTTAAGTAGGCTCCGCACCCAATGTGGGGCTTGAACTCATGACCTGAGATCAAGAGTTGCATGCTCCTCCAACTGAGCCAGCCAGGCACCCCCAGGTCTTGGTTTTTAAATACCATTCTCCAATAAAAGGAACCGGGGCTCCTTGGAGAAGTAGTTGAGCTTCTGGACAAGGAAATTATGAGATAATAATAACACCTGGAGTGTTTTGTGGTGGCAGAAAATAAGGAAGTGTTCAAAAACTGATGGAGGCGTGTCAGAGGCCACACCCAAAGGCCGCACGGAGCTGGAACAATTTAAGCAAAGAACTTAGTAGCTGTAAAATGAGATTATAACCCAGAGAATAAAACAAATATCACTGAGTCCATTGTAATATAAATGATTGGACAAGTAAATACATGAGAAGGAACAGCTCATTTTTATAGAGGAATCCCAGTTCATTAACGTGGAAGGAGAGAGGGAAGGAGAAGTCAGCAGCACGAACTGTGGGATGAATTGCCATGTCTACTGACGGATACTGCAATCAGCGGGCCCACGTTCGAAGAGAAACAAGTTATGTGTGTAGACTCAAAGTAACTTCTTGCAGATATTCATCAGTTAAAAAAGTAGAAAAATGGTAAATTAGTTAAGAAGTAGAAAAATGCTAAGAAATAGGGGCGCCTGGGCGGCTCAGTCAGGTAAGCGGCTGCCTTCAGCTCAGGTCATGATCTCGGGGTCCACGTTGGGCTCCCTGCTCAGCGGGGAGCCTGCTTCTCCCTCTCCCTCTGCCCCTCCACCTGCTCGTGTCCTTCTATCTCTCTCAAATAAATAAATAAAATCTTAAAAAAAAAAAAAAAAACTTAAGAAGTAGAAGTGGTGGCGAGACCTGGCAGACACCCCCTCACCCAAGCGAGGGAGGTTAGCCCCTCCAGGAATCCCGCATCACCACAGCCTGCACCCTCCGATATGGTGCACTAAGAGGGGCACCTCGCTTCTGCAAAACTTCCACTTGGTCATGAGAAAGCATCCAACAGACTGAAAGTGAGGGACATTTTACAAGATACCTGACCAGGGCTGTTCAGAAGTGTCAAGGTCAGAGAAGACAAGGAAGGAACAAGGAGGTGCTGCCCAGCAGAGGAGAGGCGACCGGAAAAGGGCAGAGCAGGGAAGCGAGAGACGTCAGGGTGCAGCCCGCGGGTGGTCCACGGCAGAACCAATGTGAGGCGTGGGTCTGAGGGTGGTACCGTTAGGGGAAGCTGGTGGAGGGCACATGCTTCTTCTCTGTGCTATTTTGGGGACTATTCTACAAGCCAAAAATTACTCCAAGATAAGGTTTGTGAAAACAAGCCTTTATTATTGCTGAGGGTCCCAGTCATCTGGCCTCAGTCCTGGTCTCACTGGATTCCATATATTTCCTCCCACTTCAGGGCCACAGTCTGACCCTCAGAAGTGAGGACCTGCTGCCCCAGCTGAGATGGCAGCTCCACGTCTCGCCTGGTGGCTCCCAGGCAGGAGAGACCACAGGGCCACTCCCAACCCGTGATTCGAACAGTCAGTCCCGTGTCCATGGGTGGGAGCGGCCCTCCCTTCAGAGCCAAGACCTCCAAGCTGGAACGAAGAGCCACATCCTAAGAGCAGGCGGCCAGGCGTAACAGTGGGCATGACCCCTGGACCCCGCGGACGTGGCTGCCCCGCACACAGCCCCCCGCTGGGAGGGCGCCCACCCCCCCCCCAGCCAGTCCCCCAGCAGACACCATAGCTGAATCTTCATGGGCCGTCCTGCCTTGGTATCAGACCAGCGCTTACGGGCACCGTGTGGCTTGAAGTCCAGCCACCCTCACTGCTCCAAGATGAAAGCATCAGCAGGAAGCTGTGGGGGTGCGGGTCCCTGGCAGTGAAGGAGCTGCTGCTGGGTCTACGGATGCTGTGCTGACGGCAGCTCCGTGGGCAGGAAAAGCAAGTCCACGCCCAGGAAAACTGTGGGGTCCAGCTGCTGGCCCCCTGTGACCTGGCCATCTCTCTGCCAACTGCCGTGACATCCTGGGCGGGCACTCCCACGGGACACCAAGGGCTCTGTCCCCTTGCAGAGGCCCGTCCAGCCGCTCCTCCCCAGACCTCTTGGTCCCAGCCTCACGACCCTGTGTTCTAGGCCTGGGGACATTCAGCCAAATCCTCTTCAGTCACTCCGGGAATCAGTGCAGATCCAGACCTCTGGCCACGTTGCAGTCCCGCCAACTAGCCAAGCAAGGCCCATGCCAGAGCTCTGTCCTCGGGGACCAGCACCCCCAGAGTCAGCAGCCCCGACACACCCCCGCTGGCGCACTGGGCAGCCGCTCTGGGTGGGCCTCCAGGGGCTTCCCGCAGACTCACCCAGCAGAGCCTCCCCTCCGGCCCAGGGCTGCCCCAGCATCCCACACCCTGGGTGACGTTCTGACCCGTGGGGGAGGGTAACCAGAGGGCAAATCCTCCCCTCCCCCCAAACCAATGGACCATGAAGAAATGGTGCAGCGGTGGGGACAGCCCCCAGGGTGAGCGGCCCCCCACGCCCCCCGCCGACCTGCTCAGTACCACGTCTGCACTGCGCCCCCCACCCCCACCGTTTGAGCCCTGAAAGACAGCGAGCCTTCAGGTCTGTGTCTCAGACTCTGCTCTCTGGCAGCAAGCTTCCTGGGGACACATCTGACAGAGCCAACACCCCGGGGTCAGCCCGCACCCCAGCTCAGCCCCTGCGAACCAGGCCCCAGACCTCTGCCAACAGGCCACGGGTGTGGACAGAGCCGGTCTCCCCGGGCCTCCAGGAGCTGCTCCCTCGCTTCTCCTCCTCGGCCTGACCGAGCTCCACGGGGCCCCGCAGCCTGCCCGCAGCGTGGTGGGCCGCGGACCCCACTCGCAGGGCAGGAGGGCTCTGTCCCGTGCCAGGCCGCCCCACGGGGCCCGGGAGCGAGGCAGGACCTGCTCTCCAAAAGCAGAGCAGTGGTCTGCAGAAATGCCTGCCCCCGCCCCCCCAAACACCCAGGGCCCTAAGCTGTGACCCTCCCACAGAGCTGGGAGAAGCTGGCCAGAACGTCCTTGCCGGCCACGGAAACTTCCACCAAGTCGGAGAAACCTGAACCGGGACAGGTGTCTCAAATGGAGGCAAGTTCACACAGGGGATTGTTACTCGGTGTTGGAAGGCCGCGAGTACCGAGAGGGACCCCAGGTATTAGTAAAGGCAGGCTGTGAGCCCCGAGAACAGAAAGGGAGAGTGGGGTCACCAGGATCCAGGCGCTCAGACACGCAGGGCGCTTGGCCGCCGGAGCCGGTGTGTGCGGGACTGGAAGGGGCAGGAGGCCCACTGCCCCCGCCGACGACCCTCACACCCCCCCCAACGATCCCCCCCATGCTCCCCCACACCCCTCCCTCCACGCCGGCCCTTTGCCCCACTGATGCTCTCCCACGCGCCCCCCACGTCCTCCAACGCATCCCCCCCCAGCCCCTCCCCCACTGCCCCAGCCGATGCCCACCCCCCACCCCGGGAAGCAGCTGGAAGCAGGTCTCCAGGGGCCCCACGGAGCGAGCGCAGAGCGGGGGCTGGGGGCTGAGCGGCAGAAAGAAGGCAGTCGCCCAGACACAGCTGTTTGGGGAAGGGGGGTCGTAGCCCCAGGTCTGTCCACCTTCCCCACACTCAGCACAGAGTCTGATCCCAGAGTCTCGGCCGCAGACCTGGGAATGCGGCTTCCCGGATCAACTCAGGAGGTACACGCTGAGGCTGCAGGTGGAGAGCGGTCGTGTCTCCTGCCACAGGTGTAGGAGAACCCGGATCAGGAGCATCCTCTGCACAGGGCACCTGGCCTCAGGACCTGGAGCGAGGCTGAGCTGCCATGGGGCCTCCACTCCGAGGGAATGGGGACGTGAGCAGGACCGTCCTCTGTCCTCCGCAGACTCCCGGGGGCACCAACCACCAGTTACAGCCCGCCCACATCAGCTGGGCAGCAGGGGACAGGCAGTGTCCCCTTCCTGCCACCTTGGCTCTCAGCCACGGTACGGACTGTCACCTTCTAGCGTGTTCGTTCCAGCAGATACTGCTGAAGACATCGGAGTCCAGAAGCTTCTCACCACCTCGCCAGCCTGGTGCCGAACAGAACTGGAGGGTGCTGCCGATCTGTGAGGGAGACGTGGGCTACTCACGCTTGTCCTAACGCCCTGCCGTGGTTCATGATGCCCCTCAAAGACATGTCCACCTGGAAACCTCGAGCGTGACTTTATTTGGAACAAGGGTCTGAAGGGCTGTGAGAGCAGACTATCCCGGATTTAGGGCGGGCCTAATGACGTGTCCTTACAAGAGACAGGAAGAGACACACAGAGACACAAGGAAGGCGGCCACGGGACCACGGCGGCAGAGGCTGGAGCCATGTGGCCACAAGCCCAGGACCACCAGAAGCTGGAGAGGCAGGACGGGTTCTCCCCGAGCCCAAACTGTGAGAGTCACTTTCTGCTGTTCCCAGCTCCGTGGTCCATGGAAACCTGCTTCCACGCGCCACTCTCTATTCAAAAAATAAAGGAAACAATTTTAAATTTTAAAATAATGTTCAGTAAGAATCTTTGATAACATGAGCAATGCTTATATGATAAAAATAAAAAGAAGACAACGCGTCAATTGTTGGGCTGACCTTTAGGGACGAGCGCTTCTCTGAGCAGGAGAGTGAAAGGGACCGTGATGAATGTCCCTGATAGAAACAAGCCCCTGGGCTGACTCCCCTGACGCCTGGGGCCTGGGCTCAAGGCCCGCGGTGTGTGAGCGCAGGGGTGCGCTGCTCCCAGACGCCGCAAGCCTCTCCAGCTGACACCTGCGCTGGGCACTCAGGCCGTGGGATGGCGGAGAAGGGAGCATCCAGGGGGTCAGGCCGGATTTAGGGGCGTGAATTCAGGCCCACTGAGCAGAGATTCTGCATCCCACGGTGTACGCAGGGTGGCGGGTTGGCTGAAATGCAGGCCAGGGAGACGGAAATGCCAGAGCCGCCCTGCCTTCTGCTGAGGGGAATCCAGGGGCGTAGGGAGACTAATGCCAGCGTGATCTTCCAGGGAAGGCTCTCGCCCACCCCAAGGGGCCCCGGACATGCCCATCTCACCGTGACCGAGGGGGGTCCCAGGCAGACTCTCAGGGCTCCACAGTCACTCTTCTCTGCAGGCACCTCTCGGGGAAACTGCAGCCTCTGACCTGGGAGCCCAAACCCTGTGAGAGAAATTGGATCCCGGGGGGCGGGGGCCCAGCGGCAGCACGTGGCCACCAAACGCAAGGCGGACGTGGTCCCCGGATGGACGGCAGAGTCCAGGCAGTAGGCAGCCCAGTCCAGCTCACAGAGACCCGCAGGGACAGCTGGTGGATTGCGGCATTCCTAGCAGGGAATCGAGGGGATGCCCTGGGATCCACAGTCCATCTGTATGAGCAGACACACCCTAGGTCAAGTGAGCAAACATGCCCCCTGAACCCCGACAACAGAGACACGGCCCCCCGACCCCGGTCAACTCCGAGGCTCGAGCCAGTTCACGGACCCAGACCCTCGCTTAGAGGGAGGACCCCGGGCCCTGGGGTCACCATCTCCCCACCTTCCCCAAAGACCCGCAGCATTCAGCAGGGTGACTGCGCCTGAGCTTTCCAGCCTTCCGGCAAGGGCCGTGATGGCTCCCGCTAGTGGGGGGCTGAGCATTGTGGGGGCCTCAGGTCACAGACACAGGCGTGCCCTGTAGCCTGGCGGGTTTCTGTGTTCACCGTCAGGACGCCTCCCGCCGTCCCCCCCACGGGGCCTGGCTGAGTGCAGGCCAGTGAGGCTGAGCCATCAAACATTTCATGGCCATAAGAAAGTATGTTCTCAGCAAATGTTTCATGTTGAACTACGTCAGGAGGGCCTATGCGCCCCGGTGTCAGTGCGGGAGGACTCACAAGTCTGTTCCAGCCTCACCACACCCCAGCGAGGGCAGCATGACGGCCAGCCCGTCGTGGAGGAGCATCTCCGTGTCCAGGAGGACAGGTCCCCCCGGGCAGGGAGACCCTCGCCTGCCTCCCCCAGTCCGTGCAGCCCAGACAGTGTGCACCTCTGGTTCTGAGGAGCCCCGGGGGTCTTCAGCAAGGACACCCCCGCGGGTGGGGTGCCCGTGGGTGGCCGCTGGTCACCCCCGTCCTCCCAGCCCCTGGCCCTGCCCCTCACGTCACTTCTCGGCTCACTGCAAGGGCGAAAGCGGGTGGGCACTGCTCTCCCCGAGCCCAGGGGCCTCTGAGGGCAGACGCCGGGGAGCCCTGTGCCTCGGGACTCCGGTGCTCCCGAAGGCACATCTGTGGGATCAGGACGGGACTGCCAGGTTGCTGACAATGGGACCTCGGTGGGGGGGGTCCTTCACATTTCTGCGGTGGTCACGTCCCTCTGGCACACACGAATGCTTTATATTCAGAGAGGTTAATGTTGCTTAACAAAGAGAATCAGGTACAAGTCGTCCCTGAGAACGTCCCGAAGGGAAACCCTGTGCAGCACCACCTGGGGGCCCTCTGTCCACGTGTCCCCGCTCCCCTGATGGCGGCCTAGGACGGCGGTGGGCACCCCTCCAAACTCCTGCCACTGGGTCGGGGACTTCCAAGCGCCTCGCCAGGCAGCAGAGGGCAGGGCTGACGCAAGCACTACTCACAAAGCAAACATGGAAAGGAGCAGGCCAGCTCCGGCTTCACCCGAAGCCATAAACTCCTGCTTCCGGCCACCTTGGGCATCACCTAATACAATTAAACAGCACAATAACAAAAGAAGACCATAAAGTCGCAAATGTCAGCCCCAGGACCCACATCCGGTGTCCAGCCCACTGGGTTGGGGCCTGGGCCCCGGGTTCCGGCCACACAGGGAGACCTGGGCCCACATCCCAGCCAGATGTTCAGGCCTCAGTTCTGACTCTTAAGACACATGGACACCCTGGGCCTTCCAGGGGCAGGAGGCCGTGGGGTACCCCAATCCTGGGTCAGTGCCCCCAGGCGTGTGGCTCAGCCCCTTCTGCCTCTGACCAGACAGAAGCCAGGGGTGGGGGCTCCCCAGGGAAGAGAAGGGCAGCAAGCATGTGTGCAGGAGCCGAGAAACCCAGGGTGGCCTGAAACCCACCTCTGGCTCCACGGCGTCCAGGCCAAGCCCCACGGCCTCTAAGAATGGACCTCAAGCCAGAAGACCCGTGCCTCACACCCACCAGGCTGCGCGTTACCAAAACAGAACAGAACAGAAAATGACAAGTGTTAGCAACGATGTGGGGAAACTAAACCCTCGTCCTCCATTGGTGGCAAGTAAAATGGGGAAGCTGCTCTGGAACGGGGCTGGGGGGGGTGGCCTCGAACAATAAAACAGAGCTACCGTGGGATCCCGCAATCCCGCCGCTGGGTATTCACCCCGAGTGCGTGCAGCAGGGACGCGAGTGGATGCTTGCACACCCACGTTCACAGCCGCTGACACAGGGAAGCGGCCCAAGCGTCGTCGACGGACGAGCGGATAAACGTGGTCCATCCACACACAGGACCGTCACTCAGCCTGAACACGGAGGGACACGCTGACACCTGCCAGAGCGTGGGTGGACCTGGGGGACGTGATGCTGAGTGAGATAGGCCAGACACAGAGGGCCAAGTACTGCAGGATTCCCCCCGCATGAGGTCCTTAGAGTCTCCAGATTCACAGGGAACAGAGTGGACGGTGGGCGCCGGGGGAGGGGCGGGGGTCGGTGACTCAGGGGGACAGAGAGCGGACGATGGGCACTGGGACCGGGGGAGAGATGGGGGTCAGTGACTCGGGGACAGAGAGTGGACGGTGGGCGCCGTGAGAGGGTGGGGTTGGTGACTCAGGGGGACAGAGTGGACGGTGGGCACCGGGGGAGGGTGGGGTTGGTGACTCGGGGACAGAGAGTGGACGGTGGGCGCCGGGGGAGGGATGGGGGTCGGTGACTCAGGGGGACAGAGAGTGGACGGTGGGCGCCGGGGGAGGACGGGGGTCAGTGACTCAGGGGGACAGAGAGTGGATGGTAGACACCAGGGGAGGGATGGGGGTTGGTGACTCAGGGACAGAGTCTCAGTTTGGGAAGATGGAAAGTTCTGGGGACAGGTGGTGGGGACGGCTGCACAACAGTGGGAATGTGCTTAGTGCCCCTGAGCTGTGGGCTTAGAGACGGTGAAGACAGTACATTTTATGTTCTGTGTATTTTACCAGGATTAAAAACTAAGAAGAATCTGGGGCGCCTGGGTGGCTCAGTCGTTAAGCGTCTGCCTTCGGCTCAGGTCATGATCCCAGGGTCCTGGGATCGAGCCCCGCATCGGGCTCCCTGCTCCGCAGGAAGCCTGCTTCTCCCTCTCCCACTCCCCCTGCTTGTGTTCCCTCTCGCTGTGTCTCTCTCTGTCATATAAATAAAATCTTAAAAAACAAAACAAAAAACTAAGAAGAATCTGGGAGTGGCCTCGCTGGGGGGCTCTGGCTCAGGGCCTGAGGCTGCATCATTTGCAGGCTTGGCTGGGGCCGAAGGAGTCACTCCGTACTGTCCTACCCGCGTGGCCGTGGCGGGAGGCCCCTGTGTGCAGCCGTGTGTGCCCCTCCAGGTGTGGCCTGCCCTTGTCTGCAGCCTCGGGCTGGGGCAGGTGAGACTTGCCTTAAAACCTGTTTTGC
>NW_023270026.1:13438-34107 GCF_011800145.1 Mirounga leonina
CTGTTTTCCTTGAAGTGACAGGGATCCTCGCTCATTTCGGGGAGAAGGGCTGCCAAGATCCCAGGTCTGAGCACCCACAGCATGGCGGCCGGCGGGTCCCCCGAGGGGCCAGGGCGGCTCACACCGCTTCCTGGGGCGGCCTGGCCGGTCCGGCCTCCGCTCGGGCCGAGGCTGGATGAAGTGAGATTAGGGATGGTTGTTCACGGGGACTTCCGCGCCCGCCCCACGGAGTGTGTGGTGGGGAAGGGTCCTCGGCCAAGCCGCCAAGCCGGATCCTTGCAAAGGAGCCCACAGCCCCCACCCCGCCCCCTCCTCCACAGGGCAGCTTCTGCACCATGAGCCAGATGAAAAAGTCTTGTCATGAAGAGCGTCCAGAGCTCACAGGCCCCCAAAGGGCCTTAGGGGTCCTAAGGGAATCGTGGGCCGTGCTAGGGAGTGGCTGAGACAGTTTATCACATGAGATTATTATTAGAATCACCCTGGTGAATGTGGGCGCCTGGGTGGGGACGTGGACTGGGGGCAGCACTGGGGCCCAGCCCCTCCAGGGACCCCTCTCAAACCTAAAATAAATCACAGTGGTCAACTCTGCCTCAATGGGCCACCATCTTCCTCAACCCAAGAGGAGGCCAGGCCACAGAAAAGGTGAGCCACAGGCTCCGGCTCCCAGCTCGGGGCTAAGCCAGTAGCTGAGGGGACTCCACACATGCCCTGTCTTTCCTGGGCCCCAGTTTCCCTGCCTGGTCACCAGTGGTCTCTGCAGGCCTATGCCCCGCTGTTAGGAGAGGTGGGCTCCGTCTGCAGCCCCCGGGGCCAGGGGTCAGGGAGGGCCTGGCCTCCCACCGGCCCGCCTCCCGGGGGCCCAGCGAGGAGCCTGCCAGGGCTCAGGTAGGCACGCTCCTTCAAGGGCAAACAAGGTGCCAGTGGCCGGGAAGAGAGCTGACAGCTGGGGGCCAGGCTGCGGAGAGAGCTCGCCAGGGTCCGGTGTCCACACCACGGCCCCACCCTGTCCGTTTATGGCCAGGTCCTGTTGTGGGCACAGGTCCAGCGCCAACGCCCTTCCTCCTCCTGGCATCTTCCAGGAACCAGCCTCCGCTGCAAGGAGCAGGGATCTCCGGAGCCAGGAGGCCCCAGAGGAGCTTCTCATGCCCCAGACACGGAGGAAATGGGCAGCTGTCCCCTTGTCCGGATCCCAGAACCAGGCAGTGTCATGGGCAGTAGACGAGGATGAAGCGTCCCCAGCCCCCACTCAGCACAGCCCCCCCCAGAGTCCAGGCCGCCCTCTGGCCCAGGGTGGACTTGCTGTGGGCATCCCCGATGTGGCCAGAGAGGGCTGGGGCTCAGAGCCTGCGTGTCTGACACTCACAATTGGGGCGCAGCCTCAGGGGGGACCCACCTGCCTCCCCTGAGCTCCCATGGACCCAACCAGCTGGGGCTGGGGGAGATAGATGTGCCGAGGGCCAGGAAAACTGGGGGGTCAGCCCGGAGCGGTCAGGGGGCTTCATGGAGAAAGGTTAGGCTAGGGCACAGGGCTGGGTCTGTGGGCCCAGGGTTTGGTCTGGGCCTTGGGGAGAAATTAGGGCAGGGGTGGGCTGGGTGAGGCATGAGAGAGGGGAGTTAGGGTCAGGGACCCGGGACCACATCAAGAGCACCGTGTCAGCCACCAGACAGGGCAGGACACGGTGCCCTGGGAGGGCCTTCCCTGGCCCTGCATCTGTCCCCCAGGCGGGGGGACACTGGCCACACCTAGCCCACCACTCCCTTCTCTGAGGGCCCAGGTGGCCCCACGTGGCCCTGCCCAGCCCCAGGTGCGCCCTGAGAGGCAGAGCCAGGGGAGCGGCCAGGCTGCCCTCTGATGGAACTCATCTCTCCAGACACAGATAAGGTTCCTAGGGTCATTTCCCCCAGGTCCAGCATGGGCTGGGGCAGTGGTCACACTCACTCAGCCCCCAACCCCACAGCAGCTCGACCAAGCGCCCTAGGAGGACACCAAACAGCTAGGGTAGCTGGAAGGGGGCAGGGGAGAAGGAGGAGCGGGGCCCAGCATCCAGGGTTGGGGTGCCTGTTTCTGGGGTGTCTGGAGCCACAGATCCTCACTGGCCAGCCTGCTGTTTGCTCTGGGGCCTTCCACACTCGGCAGTCTCTGCATACAGCGGGTGCTCAATAAAAGCTCATAGTTGTTGATGGCGGAGGACGGTTCCTGTGTCCGTGTGGGTTGCTACTTCCTATCCCCATCTCTGCCCTGTGGTCGGCGAGAGGTCTTGGGGGGCAGGAGGGCAAGTTGCCAGGGGACAGCAGGGTCCTATGGGTGCAGGCCCCCATAGGCTGGGCTGCTAAGGACCTGGCAGTGGGCAGGGGTCACATCCCTATGGGGGCCGCTGTGGAGGGGTCTGCCCATGAGGAAACAGGCAGTGACTTCGGGGTCCCCAGACGGGCCACCTGGGAAACGGGGGCTTGGCTGGCTGGGAGTTTGGGGGCCTCGGGCCAGACATAGCCCTCAGCCACTGCCCCCAACAGCAGCCCCAACCACAGTGACTACCAAGATGACTGGGCCTGAGGGGCCAGCACGGGCCGGCTCCTGATGGGCATGACCTAATGTCACCCCCATCCCTGATGTGGCCGTGACCCCACCAGGGGCAGAGCTGGCCAGGCCACCAGGACGCCTCCCAGGACCAGGCAGGGTCTGCTGCCAGTGTTCCAAGTGGGGGCACAGAGCGGGGCGTCCCGTCCTGAGAAGCCTTGTGGGGAGAGTCTTCTCCCTGAGGCTGGGGGTAGCCGGGGGGAGCAGGCTCCATGGCCTGGGGTCAGGGGCCCACCACATTGGGCTGACGCGCCCACCAAGACCACTGACCTTGTCCTCGGCTCTGACAGCACAGAAACTGACCACTAGGGTGCTTTGGGGATACCAGGCAGTACCTCAGAATTTGGGGTCTGTGTGTAGTGACCTGGAGCCCCTAAGAAGCCAAGCGTGCTGGCTGGGGAGGCAGAGACCAGCTCCACCCCCCAAGTACCACCCCCCAAGTGCCACCCCCAGCTGAGCCACCCCCCCCCCCAAGACTTGCCAGGTGCTCAGTGAACAAGGCAGAGTCCCGGGCCAGACCCCAGGCCACACCTCACTCTGCAGAAACCCGGATCCCCAAGGGGCCGGCCTATGGGGTCCCAGCAGGAATGCAGGGCAGCCCCCCATGCTCTCTCTCGTGGGGGGCACAGGATGGTGGGCTTGGGGGGGCACCGATGCTTGTGGACATTTCCCAAGGGGCATGATCAGATCTGGGGGTGGGGGATGAGGCCCCAGGGAGGGGGAGAGGGGCAGCCTCCGGAGGTGAAGGGAAAGCAGAATTGCTTTGGGATGGTGGCGGGGAGGGTGTGTCAAGGGGGCCAGATGGTGCCCAATTTTGCAGAAAGATGCTGGGAAAGACCCCACCCCTGAGTCCTTGGGGATGGGGGTCCCCAAGGGGCTGGAGGCTAGGTGACCTTCCCTTTGACCTTCAGGAAACTGCTCCTACCTCCCAGGCCAGGGGCGTGCAAGTCACTGGGGTCCTCGTGGGCAGCAGGGGCGGGAAGTAGCTGTCCTGTGTCTGGGGCCTTGAACATTTCACAGGAGGAGAGGGCTTTGAGCCCCTCAGGTCAGGTGCAGCCACGGGCCTCCGCCCCCCGAAGCCACACCCAGGCCCTGCCAGGCCCGGAGGTCCCGGGATCCAGGTGCTCCCCTGCCCTCCCAGTGCACCTCGCTGTCTGTCCACCTGGGTTGTGCTCTGGGTGTCGGGGGCTCCGACAGCCTAACGTGCAGGGACCCGGGCCCCTGGCCACCCCCCCAGGTGCGTCCTGGGCAGTGCTGTGGCCACGGACCCCGCCTGAGCGGAGCTGGCTCCAGCCAGATCCCAGACCCAGGCCCAGCCAGTGTGGCCGCCCATGGAAGGTTCTGGAGGAGGGTGGCACACTAGGATGCTGATGTTCACCAGCAGGTGGCACCCAGCCCCCGCACTGTGGGGGGAGGTGTGTGTGTGTGTGTGTGTGTGTGTGACCATGTGAGCGAGCAGGCATGTGGGCCCCACATGCGTGTGTGCACATCGAGGCCAGAGTGCATGGGCACTTGGACACACGAGTGTGAGCAGCCTCGCTGCCCCTGGAGCCCCAGTCAGAGGACATCCCTCTGTGATCTGACTCCCTCTGTCTTTGTGCACTATGGGCCCTGGGGAGCGTCTTCCACGGCTCCAGCCACCTGCAAGCCCAGCACGGGGACAGGCAGGTCTGCCACCTGCATGCGGGCTGGGTCTGTCACCTTTCTGTGCCTGGTCTGTCCCTGGGACAGTGGCCATCTTTCCCTCTGCTCAATGCACAGCGATGGTCACTTGAGCACAGGGAGGGCCACCCACCTCGAGCCCTGGGCAGCTCGGCCACAGTGAGCGAGGCTCGCGGAAATTCCTGAGATTCAGCCTGATAAGCAGCGAGAAGCGCCAGTCTGTGTCCCTCCCCAAGAGGGGGGCCCAAGCCCCACCCAGAGGCCCCGGGGTCTCAACGCACCCCCCCCAGGGGATGGTCAGGGCCCCTCCTGGGGAAGCCAGGGGCCGGATGAAGACAGAGGGGCCCATCCTGGCAGCGGGCCCCTGGGGCAGGGGACGCACGACCACTAGTCCTAAGGCCCATGAGGCTTGGGGCGTGCCCAGAGTTACCACCCAGCTGTGGGGTGGGAGGAGATGGGGCCCTGCCACACCATACCACCCTCAGGCAATGCAGCTGAGCAACTCGGGTTGCTCCCAGGAGGGCCCGTCCGGTGTCCGCACGCTGGGGGAGGGCATGGGGAGAGCTTCCGATGTCCCCATCGCCCTGAAGAAGGAGAAGCTGTGGCCAGGGAGGGCAGCCGGCCAGTGGTGGCCACCCCCGGGAGGGGCCGGGGCCCCACGAAGCAGGACCCAGAGCAGGGCCGGGGGCCAGGGTCCGGGACGCAGGGGTGGGGCATCCGCCTGTGGCCACGTGCACAGGCATGGAGGAAGCGGATGTGGCCTTTGACCAGCAGATTACAGAACTGGCCAGGTGGGAAGGTCAACAGAAAGCTCTCAAGGAGCAGCTGGTGGGGGCCTGCCTGTGCACGCAGCACGGGGTCGCCCGCCGGGGGTGGGGCTCGGTGGGGGTGCCGGAGGATGCCAGCCTCAGACACTCGGGGAGCAGAGCCCAGCACAGGGCGGGAAGTGCAGACTGCCGTGGTTAGTGGTCATGGCCACCCTTGTCCTGCAGAGTGTGAGGGCCCCGGTGAGGCCACGGGGGCCCGAGGGCTGGGGGCAGCAAGGCCCAGGCCCGAGGGCCCCACATTCATCTCAGCAGGAGGTGGGGGAGAGGGACTCATACCCTGGGTGGTCCCGTGGGAGGGCTGCCTGTGAGCAGCAGGCTCGGGAGGCCTGAGGTGTGGCTCAGGGCTGTCCACAGCGCAGACCCCTCCCAGGCAAGGCAGGGGCCTGCAGGTCCCCCAGCAATAGCCCACAGCGCCTCCGGAAATGGGTTTCTCCTTCTGTGACAACAGCCCACATGGAGGACGAGCACAGAGGCCCGTCCCACCCACTCCCCGAAAGATTAAAAGATGCACCACATAGCCCCAAAACAGAGTCTCCAAAGAGCAGAGGAATTCCTGCCGTGCCCCACGAGAAGACACCGAGCACAGAAATGTATGTCTGGTGTTGAGTCGTGCCCCCCAAATTCCTACGAGGAAGTCCTGACCCCCAGGACCTCAGAAAGGGACCTGATTTGGGAATAGATAGGGTCCTTGCAGGTGAGGTCATTAGGGTGGGCCCCTCATCCGATGTGACTGTGTCCTTACGAAAAGGCGAAACGAGTCGGACTGGCTCGCAGGGAGAGGCAGGGGGAGCAGGTGAGGACGGAGGTGCAGGTCGGGGGTGCAGCTAGAAGCCAGCGAGCCCCCAGAAGCCAGGACCACCAGCAGCTGGGGGAGGGATGCCGCAGCAGGAAGCAGGCCTGCCCACACCTGGATCCTGCCAGGTGCCAGGGCCGCCCCAGGGCAGTAACACGGCCCTCGAACAAGTGTGTTTATCTTCTCGAGACTTCTCTGCATTTTTCCACATTTTACTGAGTGTGTACCACGGTACAATTTTTTGTTATTTAAATTCCGTCTCATCAAGGACTCCCACCTCCGTCCCAGGAGAGGGGAGAGGCAGGGAGGGGACCGGGAGGAGCTCGGCTGCCACCCCAAAGCTGAGAACCGACGCGGGGTCAGGGAGGCCGGGGCCGTGGAGACGGCAGGAGGCCCCTCGGTCCCACTGGGCAGGGCCTGCGGTGAGGAAAGGGCCGCATGGGGGTGGGGGGCAGCAGGTGAGGGGGCGCCTGCCCCCCCGGCGATGCCGGAAAACCTCAGGATGGCGGCGCAGTGGGTAGAGCGCTCTGCCAGGTCCCACCGGGGCTGAGCTACTCCAATCCCGCCTAACAGCTCCCGGGAGAAAGACCCAAGAGGACCAAACTGCTTCCAAGCCCCAGATTTGTAGGAAGGCAAAAACCCACGGCCCCACAGGGCGAGATGGGCGCCGGCCCCTCGGACATCCAGCCAGAGGGCGGCAGGCAGGAAAGGAGCCAGACAGTTCGACCTGCGATCGGGAGAAAAGTCGGTCACTGGAGGCCAGCATGGCGGCGACGGCCGTGCAGGAGGGTTAACACGCGGGGCGTCGGCCTGGTCACTGTCCTGAACCCCGTGTGTTCAACAAGGCGCCGTGAGGATGGAACGTGCCGCACAGGGACTCAGAAGGTGTGAGGAAGTACAGACACCACGGCTGCAGAGACGGCGCGAGGGGCGTGAGCGGCAGGTCGGACCCCCGAGGACACCGGCCGGTCCACGGGGGGGGCCCGCACACACGAGAGGGAGCCCGCGGGGCAGGCCGCCAACACGCCGCAGGAGCGGCGGGCAGGCTTCGCTCCGGGCCCGTGGACGCGTGAAGGAGACCAAGCCCCGACGAGTCGTCCCATCGCTCAAACGCAGGGAGAAGAGGAAATTCCGCACAGAAGCCAGGGTGGGAATGGGTTGTCTGAAGACGAACACGCACAACATGGCGGCCGACGATTTTGCCAGAAACCAGGCAAGTACGCCAAGAAAAAGCAGCTGCCATCCTGGGGAAATACCTCCAAAAACAAGGGCGGGAGGCCGCCAGGCCCCGGGGAGCTGACGCCCGACCTGGTGACGTCCGCACTCACGGACGGAGTCTCCAAGCGACAGCGGACGACCCCAGAGCAGTGCGGGCGGGGCGCGGGGTGGGGCGCGTGCGGGGAGGCTGCCCGCGGGGCGGTGGTGCCTGCCGAGGGCGGCTGGGGTACGGGGAAGACAAACGCCCCGCGCCCCACAGTGACCACCGGAGCCTCAGGACCAAGAGCGCCTTAGGCAGTGATTGCACTAAGGCCAACCGCGCGAAACCCCAGTGAGAAGGCACGGGGTCTCAGCCGGCATGCAACGGCGAGCGCCCCGCCCGCCGTCTGAACAAGCCCCCGGCAACTGGAAAGGCGCACGGGAGTCGTTCGAAGTAAAACAGAAAAAGGCGCGCAAGCACATCGGAAGAAAGGCCACGTGACGACATGAACACCCACGTAGGTTTCGGAGCAAAGAATATCGCCAGGGATGAATAACGTCACTTCACAGGGATGAAGTCCAATTTCCCGGCCACAGCACTGAAGAAGCGGAGAAGAACTGGTAAATCGGACATCGTCAAGATTAGGAACATAAAGGCACGGGGCGCCCAGGTAGGGCAGTCAGTCGAGTGTCCACTCCTGGTTTCGGCTCAGGTCACGATCTTGCGGTCGTGGGATCGAGCCCCACGTCGGGCTCTGTGCTCAGCTTGGAGTTGGCTTCAGAGTCTCTCTCCCTCTCCTTCTCCCCTCCCACTCGTGCTCTCTCTCTCTCTCAAATAAATAAGTCTTTTAAAAAAGAGAGAGAGAGAGAACGTAAAGACGCGCCACACACTGGAAGAAAGATCTTTGCGAACCCTGTGTCGGGTGAAGGACCTGCATGCAGAACAGACCAAGAACTCTCAAAAGTGAATTGCAACCAAATCATCTGATTTTAAAATGCGCAAAAGGTTTGAACCGACACTTGACACAGGATGGTAGACACGCACATGTGCGCAAGACGGCACCACACGCCTGTCAGGACGGTCCTGCCGCTCGCGCCCCGTGCTGGAGGAAGCGGAGGACGTGGGGATGCAAAGTGGCGCGGCCGCTCTGCGGGGACAGTTTGCTGGGTCCCGAAAAGTCAGCAGGACACCAGCCACACACTCCAGCCGCGCCACGCCCGGGCACCTTCCCCAGAGAAAGGGGAGCCCGCGCTCGCGGCCATGCGGTCGTGCGCACAGGACCCTGGCCGGCCCAGCCGTGGGGGAGCGCACAGGCAGCCGGGGGCCCGGCCTGCCAGGAAGCGCGGCTCGGCAACGCAACGGAACAAAGTGTTGATCGGGCAGCAACATGGATGAATCCCCAACAATGTCAAAACGCTGAATGAAATTTGCCAGATAAATCAGTCCATACGGCGTGATTCCACTTATGTGAAGGTCTAGAACATGCAAACAAGTCTGCGGTGACTGAGGGCAGTCTGTGTGCCGCGATGCGGATGGGTCTCCAGAGGGCACGAGGCCCCTGGGGGCAGAGGAGGGGTCCTCTGGGGGCAGCTGTCCCGATGGTGGTGATGGTTTCAGGGGTATGTGTGTGGGTCAAAACCCATTAAACTGGACTCTTCAAATATGTGTGGGTTTTTGTGCATCAGTTACACCTGATAGAGCTGCTAGAAGCCAAACAAAAACAAAAATAACACCCCCCCAAAAAAATCCTGCTTTTACCCACTGGGAGGAGGAGAAGAAAGACTCCACCCTGGGCCTCTGCCCCCACGCTTTCAGAAACTATTCCTAAACTCTGAGGATGCAGGACACCGGGACCCGGCTCTGAGCCCAGAAGAGGTGAAGAGCGAGGAGGGGCAGGGGTGTCAGGCCTCTGCCGTGGGGCCGGGAGCGGGGCCCACGCGAGGGGCTTGTGTCCTCCAGCTCGCCTCCAGCCACCTGTGCTCAGGTCGGGGGTAGGGCTGGGGCCCCTCAGCCCAGGAGCGGCCCACTCCTCTAAGCCCCAGCCGTGGGGGCTGCTTTAGCAGGGGGGGCCACAGGTACTTGCTTAGCAACCCCCACGGGGGGGCCAGCATGACATCATGGCCACTGGGCAGCAGGTCCAGGCCCTGAGGCTCCCCTGAGCCGGCCCCTGGTGGGAGTGGCCCCAGAAATCCACCTGGTCCCATATGGCGTGTTCTGTTCTCCTTGAGCAGCCACAGAGAACCGGCCACTGTGAGCGGGGGAGCCCTGGCCCCTCCTTGTCCATCTGGAGGCCACAGCTGGTCAGTGCTGGCCTGCCCAGGACCCTGCAGACCCAGCCCTGCCCACCCTCGCCTGCTGCCTGCCAGTGCCTGAATCGCTGTCCCCCCTTTGTGCAGGGCCCCTCCCCTTCCCCCAACTCTTGGTCCTCAGTTTACCCATTTCTCCCAGCTCACTCTAGAGCCAGGCCCCCACCCTCTCACCAGCGTTCCCACACTGGTACAGTCACTCCCAGGCTTGGCGGGGCCTCTCCCTACCCTGGCCCCAGCTCCGGGCCTTGAGGGTCTGGCTGCCCCTCTTTTAGCCCACCTCCTCCAGGAAGCCTTCCTGGGCTGCTCAGGGCCCTCCCCAGTTCAGCGTGACTGACTCATGCTTCGCGGGGTCCTGCCAGGCCCCCCCAAGCTGATTACCTCCCATACTGCCTGTTATGAACCACCTGTTTGTGACTCCCCCCCAAATTCATATGTTGAAGCTCTTACCCAAAGGGAGTGGAATTTGGAGGTGGGGACTTCGGGGGGGCGATGGGGTCGTGAGGGTGGGGCCCCCATGATGGGATTCAGGCCCCTGTAAGAAGAGCACCGGAGCTCCTTCCTGTCCCTGTCCCCACGAGAGCGCACAGCAAGAAAGCCCCAGCTGCAGCCGGGAAGGGTTCTCACCACACCCTGAGTTGCCCCGTCTGGATACAGCCAGAACCGGACCCCCCCCATGTGACCACCCCGAGGGGCTCACCTCCCATGTGCCCCTTCACCAGCATCAGGCTCCGGGGGCCGCCCCCATGGCCACCACCACCTGGCCACCTGCTCCCAGGGTCTCGCAGACGGCGGCCTGGGTCTCCCCACCCCGCAAACGCCCCTCACCGGCCACCCGCGGTGGAGAGCGAACACGACTCGGAAGACAGAGGCAGCCCAGATAACGCCCAGCCCGGCTTGTGGTGTGTTCCTCATCCTGCCTGCCATGGGAGCCCAAACCCCGAATCCTGCCTCACCAACCTTATCTGTTGGCTTTTCACTCAGCATCCGCTCCAATCAGGGCCCCAGCAGGGAGGGGCAGGGCGGCACTCAGCCAAGGCAGGGGCGCCGCAGGGGCCGAACGGGCTGGTGGCACATCACCGTAGCTGCTCCCAGCTGGCCCACAGCTGGGGGGACAGTGGATCCTGCCTCCCGGAGGGCTCAGGGGAATAAGCCAGTGGCCAACCGGGGAGAGCAGCACAGAGTCCCCAGACAGAGGGGAGGGGTGCTGGCTGGAGGTACTCTGGGGCTCAGAGGAGCCCTGGCCCCTGGAGGCATCAAGAGGCCCGGTGTGGGTGCCCCCCGCCGCTGCCTCAGCTGAACCCCCCCCCAGTGGAAGGGGAGGGTTGGCTAGGCCTGTCCTGCGGGGCGTCTAGCCCCAGGCCTGCTCTCCCAGCCCTGTTGGCTCAAGCTGCCCTGGAACCACCCATGCTCCTCCTGCCAGGCCTCAGCACGGGGTCGGGCACCGAAAACAGACAGGGACAGAACGTCAGGAGACCAGGAGAGGCCACACAGTGAACACACCATCCTGTTCCACCAGGCCTGTGGCCCCCAGCCAGACGCTCAGGCTGTAGCTTCCCCTGCTGGGGGCTCCCTGACCTGCCCTCCAGGCCCAGGCACCTCCTACAGCCCAGATACGACATCTGTCCACCTGGTGGCCACACAACGGGGCCGTGGCCATCGGTCAGTGCTGGGGCTGCCCTGCAGGAGGCCAGGGCTGGGCGACACTCACCCCAAATCCAGGCCCAGGAGCAGGCAGAGGTTGAAAGTGCAGACGGAGCAGGGTCAGTTGTGGGGAGGACAGCAGGGTGGCCCCGGGACCACAGGAGAGGGGGCTAAGGGAGGAGGGGCAGGGTCTGGAGGGGTGGCCCTGGGGCCCCTTGCCTGTGGCACTGGGTCACTGGGTCTGGTGTTGCCCCCAGCAGCTCTGGGGTCTGGAAGGGCCAGCGAGAAGCAGGAACCAGCCCGGGAGGGGCCAGGAGGCCAGAGAGAAAGGCGGGTAAGGGAGGCTGGCGTGTGAGGGGAGAATCTGGAGGCCTAATAGGCCTGCTGGGGGGGTGTCGAGAACACTTGGGGGATGAGAGAAGGAGGGGCACTTGCTGGGATGGATGGTGGCCGGACTGCTGGGACCCCAGCTGCCCATGGGTCTTGGGGTGAAGGTGGGGCCGGGGTGGGCAGTGGCTCTCACGGCAGGCCTGAGGTCCTCGTCTGCGGGGCCCCTCCAGGCCCAGGGTCACCTGGTCTGCACCATCTGCCCAAGCGGCGGGTGCCCAGGGGCTGGGCCTGACCCTCAGGGGGAGCCGCAGGAGGGACTGGGCCAGGCCCCCAGCCCCTCGGTCTTGCCCCTGAGGCCAGAGGCCCGGAAGGCCCGCTCTGCGCCCGGCAGTGGGATGCCGTGTGGGCCGCACGGGCCGGTGCAGGCAGCCCTCTCAGCCTCCCGACGGCTCCGACGGGTAATGGAGGCTTGCCAGGCTGGGCACCGTTGCCCCAAAGGCAAATGCCGTCTCCCTTACTGAAATCTTTCCCTGACGCACCCCGAAGCCACCGTTTTTAGTCCTTTGATCTGACAGGGATTAGTGGGGCCAAGCCTCAGGGGGTGAAGGCCTACTGCCCCTTCCCCAAGGAGGTCACGCCTGACAGGCGGGGCCCAGAGGGGTGGGCCGACCCGTGTGCACTCTGGTGCCTCTGTACACCGGAGTCCAGCAAACCCAGGGTCTTGGGGGCTTCCGGCCTGGGACGAGCCCAGTCAGGAACTTTCTGGAAGCACCTGCCAGCAGCAAAGGCCAACGTCCTCATGCAGGCTCTCGGTCCAAGGGAAGGTCAGGTCAAGACTGCCTAGGGGCCAGCACCCACCCTCCCAGCTGAGCCCTGAAGCTGGAGCGGTGGGCCGGCCCCGTTGCCTACACACTGGGGCAGGGGCGGGGGCGGGCCCTCCTGAGCTCCCTGCATCATGGCCAGCCCGGGCCCAGCCATGCAGACAGAGGGCGAGGGCAGGGGGTCTGAGCCGGGCTTGAGGCTGGACAATCACCCATTTGTCCGGCCCGCGGTTCTGCCTCCCAGGGCTAGCCAGCAGGAGGGGCCTTTATTGCCCACACGGCCGGGAACAATGGCGACACACACAGTCTTATCTCCCGCTGTTTGCTCAGCACACGCAAGGCTCCCGGGTCAGTGAAGAGAAACGCATTCTCCCTGGTTTGCTGCCAAACCTGCGTATGGAAAGGGACACGGGGCCCACCGCCCAGGAGCCCCCGCCGCACCAGGAAGGAGCCGGGCCCGGGCGCAGGCAACGCTGCGAGGCCGAGGGCCGTTGGCTGAGTGCACACGCGGCGTGAACAGCCCGGAGGTGACAGGCGCTGGAATGCTCAGCAACATTTTCCAGGAAACTCAGAGTCGCACATGTACACACGTGCTCAGGCTTCTCTACTCCAGGCTGCACGGGCAGCCCTGTTCCAGTCCCCGTGACCCAACCCCTGCTGGGGCCACGCCGGAGTGCCTCAAGCTGCTGGGGGTGACACTGAGAACCCCAACATGGGGACCCCTTGTCTGCCACGAGCCCTGGCCCCTTCCCCAGGAGTGCGCACACGACCACAGTTTGGCTCCATCCGTCCCTGTCCCCTGGTCTGTCCTGAGGCACTGGCGCCCTCCAGGCCCCAGGACACATGGACACGTGGAGGACAGGAGGGGTCGAGGCACTGCTGGGAGACAGGACAGCACCCGATGTGCAGGGTGCTGAGTGGAGAGGTGGAAAGAGGGGTGGTCTGCAGGGAGTCAAGGAGGAGGCCGTGCCAAGGCCCTGTGGTCAGGTGCCTGCTGGGAGGGCAGCAGGCAGCCTTGTGGCTGGGTGGGACACCACTGGCCGGCAAAACAGTTGGGGGCCCAGCAAGGGTATGGGCAGAGAACAAGGCCTGGGGCTCCCCCAGCCCTGGCCGCAGGGGACACCAGGGGCACAGCCTCACCCACCCACCTCAGGAGGTGGCTTTAGTCGGTGGGAGAGGACCCCAGGCAGCCCAAGGACATTTTTCCAGCAGGGTCCTGGGCCTCTCTCCTCACACTGCTTGTTCCAAGGCCTGACGCGTCACCTCCCAACTGCCCCCTGCCTGGGCGCCCTCACCCACCCAGCACCCTGGCCAGGACTGAGGTTCAAGGAGGGCCTACCTCTGGCCCCTGTGGGACCCCGGCCCCCACCCATTATTCAGAGCTTCACAAGCCCCCCAGTGAGAGCGTGAGCTCTCCGAGGTCAGGAGAACCCTGCAGCGGCCCCATGGCGGAGCCTGGACAGAGACCCCCAAGCTGGGTGCACAGACTCCTCGCTGCAGTGACCCCAGCTGGGGAGGTTCCAGCGCAGGGCACCCAGGAGAGTGTCTGGGAACCACCCCCTCCCCGTCCACCTCTGCTTCTGAGTGAAGGAGGGAACAGGAGTGCCTATCACGCCCGGGGACGTCCCCTCCACATGGCGAGGGCCAGCTGCCCGCTGCGTGCAGTTCTCCGTTAAAACAATGTGGTATTAAAACTGAAGTTTATTCAAGGAAAACACAGGGCATCTACTGGTTTCTGCAGCTGGGGGTCTAGGGCAGGAGGCGGTCTGTGAGGCAGATGCAGCCCCCCAGCCCCGGGGGGTCCTCAGGGGCAGGTGGGGTTCCTGCACCCCAAGTCTCTGTGGAGCCAGAACCTCAGGAAAGGGGGAGCCCCCGGACCAGGGCCCCAGGCTCCCGCACAGGCTCCCACTTAGGACCAGCCTGCCCTGGAGAGTCACCAGACCCACACCTGTTCCCCAAATGCTAGAGGATCCCACAGGATCCGAAACACTCACACCTGCTGACCCTACCTCCCTGACCCTGACCCTCCCCGATCGTGACCCTCCTCCTGACCTTACCTTGACCATGACCTCGACCTTTGCTCTCATCCCGGGCCTCAGCCTCATGACACTGGCATGTGTCCCGCCCCACTCCCTGCTTCCGGAGATGCTGCCCCCCAGGAGCCATGTCCTTCTCCCAGGGCTGGTGCGCATGGCTCCGCTTCTCCACCGGGGAGGTCGGCACCCTGAGGCTGGCACACAGCCCCCACAGAGACGCCCTCCCAGACGGGACCCCCGCGGCCACTCCACCTCTGCTCCTGCGCCTACAAGCAGTTCGGAGCCCTGGGCGTCAGAAAACAGGCCTGGGGGCCTTTCTGGGTACAGCATGACCACTCTGGGCTGCCCCTTCCCCCCTAGCACTTTGGGCTCCCCCCACAGGGGCGGAGGGGTGCCCGGGGTCTCCCCCACATGCCCAGGACAAACGCCTCTCGGCCCCAAGCTGTGGCTGATGGTGCCCATGCAGATCCTCCAGAACCGCCCCCAGGACGGCCCCAGCCATCTCAGCCCAGAGCACACGCAGGTCACGTCTGCAGAGGGTCTGTGCCGGTCCCTGCCCGGAGGCCAGTGATAATGGGGCTGCTGTCCACCAAGGAGCTTTCCAAAGGCCAAGTCCTGATCAAACAGCGCCCAAGATCCTGTTTGGCCACCACTGCGCCCAGTGGGTGCGGCCAGGGCAGGACCTGCAGCCCCTACATAAGGCATCCAGGGCTGGCCACTCTGGGGGCGGAGCCGACACGGTCCCGAGGCGCGAGGGGCCGGGTCCAGCGGCGACCTCTCTTCTCCACCGTCATGCTCGGGCCTCAGCTGCTGCTGCTTCTCTCCTGTGGGGGGGCCCTGCTCGGCGCTGGTGAGTGGGGGCCCACTGGCCACACCGTGGGGGCAGACAGAAGCCCTCCGAGGGTCCCTTTTTGCCTCATCAACTGGCCACCAGGACACCGATGGATGAGAGGCCCCTCCCCGCCCTGTAGCCGTCCCACACTGGCCAAGGCCAGGGTCTCTGTCAGGGAGCCGGCTCGGAGCCCAGCTCAGCCCGTGCACAGGCCACCACTCACCCCTGCCCCGGGCACAGTGGCCAGGGAAGAAGGATGCCGGGCTTCATGGGACAGGGGGTCCTCAGGGACACAGGGTCTCCTCAACAATAGTGGGTACAGTGGGACACGGGCACGCTGGGCAGGACACTGCTGGGGGCTCTCCCCACTGGGCCCTGGGTCCTGGGAGGGCTGTAGGGTGTAGGGAGCAGGGCAGGGGCCTCGTGGGCTCTGGGCCTCAATTTCCCCATCTATGACAGTGGAGGAAACATCTCCCACTCATGTGGCTACCATACGGATTAAACAAAGGGGGCCAAAGGGAACACATGCTAGGGCCCAGGACCACCACCATTTTGCAGAGACTCGGAAGGGACCACCCCACCCTAGAGCCCACCCAGTCTTGCCCACCAAGCCCATGGAGCAGGGGTCCCCTCTGTCCTCCCCTTACCCCCAGCCCCCGGTCCCTTCTGCTAACCACCCCAGGCACCATGATGCCACAGGCTGAGGGCAGCCCCTGCACCCAAGCCTGGGAAGGGGCTAGCCCCAAGGGGTCCCACGGTGGCCCAGAGAGAAACCCCTTCTCGCTGACGGCAGGCATCAAGCCCTCTGCATCTCCTCTATCTGCCGGAGAGCCCAGCAGGACGTGTCTCTTCTCTCTCCGTAATGCTTGGCCCACTGCCCGCTCCTCGGTGGCCCCACCCCCAGCCTTGACTCCCAAACCTGCTCCACAGCCTGGACCCAAGCACTAGGGGTGGGCTATGAACTCCTGAGCCTAGCGGGTCTCCCCTGGGCCCTCCCCACCCCTTCCCTCCCATGAAGCCTGTGGCTCTGAGCGCTCAGGACTTCTGCCCTGCTTGGGCCCGTCCCCTCTGAGACCTGGACCCAGAATCAGGACAAGAAGGGAGGCACCTAGAAGCCAGCCGGGGTGGGATACGGGTATGGCGAGGGGCTGCAGCTTTGCTGAGCCGTGGGAGTGCTGCAGAGGGGGAGGGACAGGGCCTGGCCACATTTCTGCCAGCGCCCTTTGAGCACCGATTTGGTAATGGTGCAGGAGGAAGAGGCGGGCTCTGGCCTCCTGAACCAGAGGCTCAAAAAGCACAAGGTCAGACGCAGGAGCCTTGGGGTGCCTGGAACTTGAGGCAGGTGAGGGGCAGAGGCCCCTGAGCCAGGCTGGGGTGGCACCAGACGGGAAGGGGCAGGCAGGGTGGCCAAGTGTGCAGAAGGAAGAGCATGTGCCCCGGAGGCTCTCTGTCCAGTCCAGGGGCTGAGAAAGGCTGGACCCGGGGGGGGGACCAAGGCAAGCATCATTGCTTGTTCTGAGATTCCCAGTGGGAAGTACACACCATCCCTTGGCTGGCCCCTGAGCGCTGCCGGGGGGGCGGGGGGGGGGCGGCGGGCAGGGCAGGGGGGGCGGGGCAGGGCGGGGGCCTGGCACTGTTCAGACAGCAGAGGACGGCCCCACCCGCCAGGGCTCCGTGAGGCTGGGTGACAAAGAAGAGTGGTGCAGTAGTCCCTGCAAGTGGGGACCAGGGAGTGACCCACCGGGGGCGGGCATTGGAGGCAACTGGAAGCGTCCTGGGGGCGGGTCGCGAGCTGAGGAGGGGCAGAGACAGGGACCCACATGGTAGGCACTGCGGAGGCAGGAGGCTCAGAACCAAGTGTCACTGGCCCACTGGAACAGGGGAGCAACACAGCCATCTGGGGACCCCTGGGCTGCCGGGCCACTGTCCCTGTTCCCTGGCATCACGCCGAGACCCATGAACACTGCTGAGCAGGGTGGGGGAGTGGGCAGGGTCAGGACCCCAAGAGCCACATGGGCTGCTGAACCAGGCGGGAGCCATGGCAGAATTGAGGGCTCCACAGGGTCTGGAGGATGGGAGCGCCGACCAGGGCAGGGGCCGGGAGGACTGTCTGGGAAGAAGGAAGCCGGAAAGCAACCACTTTCAGAGCCTGGTAGAGGAGAAGCCCACTGGGGAGCCTCAGACCTCACCCCTGGGAGCACAGGGGTGGGGTGCCGCCGGGACAGCTGCATGCCAACCCCAGCCCTGCGCTGTCAGGTGCCCGCACACCCTCCCCCAGGTCTCCCACCGCCTCCTGCTCAAAGCCCACCAGGCCCCTCCCAGCGCAGGGCCCCCCACCTACAATAAGCACCCCTGTGGTCCACATGAACCCCAGACCCACAGGAGCCCACCCAGGAGCCAGCACTGCCTGGATCCCGGCCTGTCAGGGTTGCCTGTTTGTCCTGCGGGGGCGGGGGGGGTCCCCTTTTCAAACCCCAGAGGAGCCTGGAGCATGTGGGGGATGAGCAGGTACCGAGTGACGGGAGCCTGGCAGGCAGACCAGTGGGTGCTGCAGGCCCGGGGACCCCTGCCCCCACTCCGCCCAGAGGACCGGCAGACGGCCGCACACCTCTCGCCCTCCCCCCCCAGGGGCCGCTCCAACCATCCAGCATTGGCGACGGGCATCCCCTCACCCTCAGGCCCTGGCGTCCTGCCATTCCACATGCGCAGGGATCCCATGCAGACGTGACCGGCTAGTGCCCGAATGAGCAGCTGAACCGGGCTAGTCAGAGGGCCGTGAAGAGCCAGGCCCAGGCCTGACGGCCGGCGCCTCGCTCCAGGCCGACACACTGCCCACCGAGGGGGAAGGCGGGCGGCGCCATCACTGACCACAGTCCCCGTCCACACAGGTCTAAATGAAACCTCCTCTGTGCACCCAGGCCTCCGGAGGCTGCAGGACTCCCCACCCACAGGTGAGGGCCACAGGCAGCCTCCCGTCCTCCAGAGTCACCCAGAGCCCCTGCGCCACGGCCCTACCACAGAGTGGCCGTGGCCCGGGGTTTCCATGAGGGGGATCCAGCCCCGGGAAGACTTAGCCAGCCCCTCGCCCGGACGGGAAACAAGCCCGGGCTGCCAAGAGGGCTGGGGGCCCCGTGCAGGTCCTACAGACCCCAGCCGAGACAGGGGCTTGGGATGGGAGGCAGACCCAGCCCACAGCGGGGCTGGCACTGGGGGGGGGTGGGGGGCAGGGGCTCTTTCCTGCCCAACCCGGAAGCACCTGGAACCTGGGAGGCCAGCATGGGCTCCCCGGGGGCCCAGCTCATGGGGTCAGGACCCCCCAGGCCTGCCCCACCGACCAGGGCGGGCACAGGGTTCCAAGACTCTGCCCACTGCCTCCACAGCTCCAGACAAGGGTCAGTGCTCCACATGGGGGGCCGGCCACTTCTCCACTTTCGACGGCCATGTGTATGACTTCCCGGGAACCTGCAACTACGTCTTTGCGGCCATCTGCAAGGACGCACCGTCCACCTTCAGTGTCCAGCTACGGCGCGGGCCCAGCGGGAACATCTCCCGGCTCATTGTGGAGCTGGGGGCCTCTGTGGTCACCGTGCAGAAGGCAGTCATCTCCGTGAAGGATGTGGGGTAGGCCACGTGGCTGGGGTGGGAGGCTGGGGAGCCGGGGGGCGGCCCCTGACCACTCTGTCCCGCAGGGTCGTCAGCCTGCCCTACTCCAGCAACGGGCTCCAGATCACACCCTTTGGCCAGAGTGTGCAGCTGGTGGCCAAGCAGCTAGAGCTGGAGCTGGTGGTCACGTGGGGCCCGGGCAGTCACCTGCTGGTGAGGACGCTGGCGGCGGCGGCGGGCTGGGTGGTCCGAATCCAGCAGCCTGCCTGGGCTTTGTTGGTGGGCGAGGGTCCTGGGGCGCCCTGACGGCAGTGCCCACCTGCCCACCCACAGGTGCTCGTGGAGAAACGGCACATGGGCAAGCTGTGTGGTCTCTGTGGGGACTTCAATGGCAAGCAGACCGACGAGTTCCTGAGCGAGGAAGGTAGGAGGGGGCTGGGGCCCAGAGTCCCTGCAGCCCGGCCCCCACGGTGCTGACCCGACCCCACCCCACCCCACCCCCCCAGGCAAACTGCTGGAGCCGCACATGTACGCTGCCCTCCAGACGCTGGATGACCCCAGGGAGATCTGCACATACACGCCCGTCACCAGCCCCCAGGTCCCACAGGCAGAGCACGTACGTGGGGCCTTGGGAGCCCTTCAGCCACGGCGGGGGCTGGCCCCCGAGGTCCGACAGGGTCTCCGAGGCCAACAACGCCCCCAGGCTTCCGAGGCCGGTGTGGGGGGTGGCCCTGACCCCCGTGACCCGCGTGGTCCTCTGCCCAGGCCCAGACTTGCACCGAGCTGCTGACCCGGGTGGCCCCCGAGTGCAACGTGCCCAGAGAGCCATTCATGCTGAGCTGCCAGGCGGACATGGCCGAGTGTGTCCTGCCAGGCCAGTGGAACTGCAGCTGTGCCACGCTGTCCGAGTACTCGCGCCGGTGCCGTGTGGCTGGCCAGGCTGTCAGGAGCTGGCGCGGCCCTGGCCTCTGCTGTGAGTGCTGGGAAGGGCGGCAGGGAGGGCCAGGGCCCCAGGCACCGACCCCCAGGCTCCGACCCCGCCTCGTCTGTGAGCTGGAAGGGGACTGGGCGAAGGAGGGCGGGGCTGCGTCCTTGGCGGGGGCAGGGCAGGTGGCGGGGGCGCTGGAGCACCCCGGCCCCGTCACAGAGGCTGCATGTGCCTGCAGCTGTGGGCCCATGCCCGGCCAACCAGGTGTACCAGGAATGCGGCGAGCCCTGCATCAAGACCTGCTCCAACCCACAGCACACCTGCTCCAGCTTCTGCACCTTCGGCTGCTTCTGTCCCGAAGGTGAGGGCAACCGCTCCCCCCGGGGCCCCTCGAAACTCACCGGAGACCGAGGCTAGGCCACTACCTGACCCCAGCACAACAGAGCCAGGCCTGTCCCGCCCCAGGGAAGGGAAGGGCTTGCCCCCACCCCACGGGCCCTGCGGCGGGGCAGTGGGATGGTGTGGCTGCGGGTCCAAGAGATCGCTAGGAAGACGTGGGATCTGATCCAACCAGGAGCAGCACGTGGGTCTGAGCACACGGGCACAAAGGGCTGCCAGTGCGGGGGTGGTGGGGCATCTAGCCACAGGTCCAGGAAACCCGTCTCCCGCAGGGATGGTTCTTGATGATGTCTCCAAAAACCACACCTGCGTGCCCATCACCCAGTGCCCCTGTATGCTCAACGGGGTGGTCTACGCCCCCGGGGAGGTCGTGACAGCTGCCTGCCAGACCTGGTAAGTGCAGGGCAGCTTGCAAGGGCAGGTGGGCAGGATGGGGATGAGGGGGGACACAGGGGTCCTGGGGCAGCCCCAGTCTGGAGCGTCTGGGGGTGCCATCTGGGTGAGCCCTCCCCGCCTGCAGCCACTGCACCACGGGCCGCTGGACGTGCACAGAGCAGCCCTGCCCCCGGCACTGCTCCCTACAAGGCAGCTCCTTCGTCACCACGTTCGACGCCCGGCCCTACCGCTTCCATGGCACCTGCACCTACACCCTCCTCCAGGTAGGACACGCCACTACCGGGGGGCCCGCCCCAAGGGGTGACCGCAGGGGGGG
>NW_023270027.1:0-12170 GCF_011800145.1 Mirounga leonina
CCACTGCTTACCACAGCCTGCCCGTGCTGTCGCCTGCTGCCACTGCCGCCTGCCTTCGCTTCCTGCCGGGGCTGCCTGCTACTATCTACCACCACCGCCTGTCTGCCAAACCTGTCTGCCAACCTTGCCTGCCGCCGCCCGCAGCCCTTGCCTGCATCCCCCCTGTCCCCGCCTGCCTGCCCGCACCCCCTGCCCGCTTACCGGTGCCTACCGCCGCCACCTGCCACCACCACCACCACCTGCCTACCACGGCCGCCTGCAGCCCGCTGCCGACGTTGCCTGCCACCGCCTGCCTGCCCCCGCTGCCCCCTGCCCGCCACGGCCCGCTGCTGCTTCCTTACCACCGCCGCCTGCTGCCGCTTACCACTGCCCGCCACCGCAGCCCGCCACCACCGGATGCCTACTGCTGCCGCCTTCCAACAGCTGCAACTCCCGCCTCCGGAACACTGCTGCCTGCGGCCACCAGCTGCCCCCGCCACCCGCCTGCCACTGCTTCCTGCCGCCACCAGCTGCCTGCCGCCACCTGCCTGTCGCCGCTTTCTGCCGCCACCGCCTGTTGCCATCTGCGCTGCTGCCTCCCTCCCACTGCGGCAGCCTGCCTGCCAGCCACTGCTTACCGACGCCTGGCTGCCGCTGCTTACCGCAGCCTGCCACCGCTTCCTGCCACCGCTGCCTGAGATGGCCTACCGCTCCCGCCTGTCTGGAGAAACAGCAAGATTTCTGGCTTGTGACAAGCTGGGACTCATGAATTGCTAGTGGGACCAGTCAGCATGATTTTTCTACAACCAGGTTTACCTGATTGGGTGTAGGTGCAGACATGTTCAGGGGAGGAGAGGAGTGAGAAGGGCAAGGGAACTGAGGGTGTCTGCAAGGGGGTATATAGAGGGGCGGACGTGAAATCTAAGTCAGGTAAACTGAGAACTAAGAATATGACATAGGTGATGGGCAATTTAAAAGTGTAGGGTCCTTGCTTTGGGGGACTAAATGGGGACAGAGATTGGACTTCGCCTGCTGGACTAAAGGAGCTCAGAAAGTAGGAAATGGTCATTAGAGCAGGGTGCTGGGGTGGAGACTGCAAGTGGTATTAGTATTGACAAGGTCTACGGGATGGGCTGGGGATGGGAGTCTGAGGGGATACATGGCTGACAGCTGTCTTCGACCACATCTCTGATACAGAATTCGAGGAGTCTGAACAGAGGTGCCCAGCTTGGCTCAGAAGTATCTGATCTGGGAGTGCTGCCCCATGTGGGTGAAGCTCAAGACGCTTCTCTTTGGGATTGTGATGGACCCCTTTGCGGAGTTCACCATCCCATTGTGTGTTGTGGTGAACAGTCTTTTTTAATGTTATGTTAATCACCGTACATTACATCATTAGTTTTTGATGTAGTGTTCCATGACTCATTGTTTGCGTATAACACCCAGTGCTCCACGCAGTACATGCCCTCTTTAATACCAGTCACCAGGCTAGCCCATCCCCCACCCCCTCCCCTCTAGAACCCTCGCAGTCTTCACGGTCATGGAGCAGCACGGCATGAGCGCTGCCCTCAGAGCCATGCTCCACATAGGCAACATTGTGAGTGCGCTGGCAGCCCTTGCCCAGCTGTCATGGAGGGGGCTTTGGGTGGGGTGGCAGCGTGCCCTCATTCATTGGAGTGTTGACACAGCTAGCTGAGAGCAGAGGGGTGGTATTGGAGATGTGGTGGCACTGAGAGCAGGAAGTCGAGTCTGGAGTGCCAGGCTGAGCAGGTGCGAACTGCTTTCAGACAAACCAGCACAGGAAAATGGACCTAGAGAGTACTGACTGAGGGGCAGCTAGCTCCCTCTTTCTAGACCTCAGGGCAGGCCCTTGAATTCTCTGGACCTCAGCTGCCTCTGTGTGGAAATTGGATAAATGTCACTTCCCCATCTAAAGACAGCCTATGGATGTGCAAAGTTTCCTCCTAGTTCTATTGCTTTTATGACTGCAAAAACCAATGGTGGTGGTTTTTCACTGATGTCATTTAAAGGCAGACAGAGTAGGGGTGGGCGGGGAAGGCAATGGGAGGCAGGGGACATGGAAATGTGGTTGCTGTTGTAACAAAAGCACCAGGGAGTCTGAACTTTTCTTCTGTATCTGGTTTGGACAGTATGTTACTTTAAGTTGTCCTCCATTATTTCTTTTTAGTATGATTTGCTTTTAACTAGATGAAACCCATACTGGACTTCACTACACGGTAAGCAGATGCTAACAAGGTTGGGATCCTGCCTCCATGTCCCCTGCAGTGCCCACCCCACTAGAGGTGGCCTGTTTGGTCTGCCAGGATCGTCCCGCTCTTCCAACTCCACATAGGCTGCCGACTGAGGTAGAAAGAAGGGTCTCGGGAAATGTGACTACTCCTCCTTAGAAACCTCCCCTTCTCCCAGAATCCAGTGATGTGAAGAGGATTCTGGGACGCTATGGAACCAGCATAGCATGCCTTATGTTTTGGCAGCACCTGGGCTGAGAGGCCGCATTCTATTTAAAGTTGATATGAAGAGGGGACGTGGAAAGAGAAGGAATAGCTTATTTCCAAGAAGTCAGCATAGTCCACAGAGGGTCTTATGGAAGAGACCTCAAAGCCCACACTCTTCTTTTATAGCTGGGGAAGTTGTAACAAGAATGGAAAAAGGATTTACCATTGGGACAGAGCATAGTGCCATGTTTTAAAAAGCAAGCAAGAAAGGCAGGCAGAGAGTTTGGGGCTTGGTAAGTGTTATCCCTACAATACAACAGTGCCTTGAGGCTATCACCATCCTCACAGCCCCAAAGAGGGCACTGAGACTAAGAGAGGGCACTGAGACTAAGAGTATCCTGCCCAAGATGGCACAGCCCATGACGATGGAGCCAGTTGACCCAGGTCTCAGCAGGACTCAGGACCTCAGCCCTACCCCGCCATGCCTCACTTGTCTACAAAGGGCACTCAGTGCATGCTCTTTGAATCACACAGTTGCAGTCTGTGGTAGTAGGCAGATCACTTAAACTCACGGCATTTCCTTTTGTGTAAAGGGGATGCAACCACCTCTGTTTCCCAGGCTGGCGAGAGGCTTTGCTAAGAGCAAATGAAAGAATAGCACCTGACCCTTCTTCCTTACTTGTCTCCCTTTCCTGTTACTTTTCCCATGATCTGAGCCTGGGCTTGACCTCTCTCACTGTCAGAATCTTGTCGTGTTTACGACAACTAAAGGCACTCAGAGCTGAAAGAATCTTAGAATTTATTACTATTGTTCTAGTTTAACAGCTATTATTTATTCATCAGTTACTATTGCCCAGGACCTTTGCTGAGAACTGCGTATGCATTATCTCATTTTATGCCCATTATACAGATGAGGAAATTGACTGTGTCTGCTTTCACAAGCTCAGACATGGCTAAGTTGGATTTTTATCTGGGTCTGTGTTGCCCTATAATCCAAGCTTTTAAACAACTGAACCAGATTGACTTCTCATTTAGATAATTATATAACAATTATTATCCTAATGATTTTCCATCTCTACCACCATTCATATGAAAACACTGAAGCATGGGTTCTAATGCATATCTCCAGAGATTTCTCTATGCTGTCACACTGAGTGTTCCCATCCTCAGTCCTTCAAGAGCCCACAGAGTATATAGAAACTGAATGAGAACTAAGTAAAATGATTTGTTCTTTTATTTTTAAACTAGACATTTCCCTGTTGCCCTATTTGTCATTATCCCGAGACCCCACAGACGCTGCTGAGATGGATCCTTGTTTCCAACCACAGGTCTTTACTGTGTTTTTTACAGCTGAAATGGTCTTCAAAATCATTGCCTTCGACCCCTACTATTCCTTCCAGAAGAGATGGAACATCTTTGGCGGCATCATTGTCACTGTGAGCCTGATAGAGCTGGGTGCGGTCAAGAAGGGGAGCCTGTCAGTGCTGTGGACATTCCGCTTGGTAATGTTCTCTCTTGGCAACTTGGGGAGACTCCCTCCACATTCAGGGAGCCACACCCCTGAGAACAGATACTGTCCTCTGGGGACCTCACCAGCCAGCAAACTCTTCTCGTCCTGTCCCTGTGCAGGAAGCTGGAGACTTGGCCCTCTCTACTTACTCGGAGTGGGGGCGTGCCTTCTCATCTCTGGGCCTGGGCCCCCTCATCTGCACCCTCCTGCTCTCTTATCAAATAATAACAGTGATAATCATAGAAGCTACTGTTTCTTGAGCACTGACAGTGTGTCAGGCACAGTGCTAACTCCTTGACGTAACATGGCATGGCTTGTTAGCATGGCCTAATGACCATCCTCAGTATTCTCTCAGTGCCAACTAGGGTCCAGTGTCCAGCTTTGGAGAGAGAGGACAGAGTGAAGGAGAGAATGCCCGGCAATCTCATCACATCCACTTCTAGTCTAGAAAGTCTGCCTGGGGCCTGTGGGAGCCAGCAAAGCAGCACTGAGCTCCCTGACTTGGTTTACCTGCAGTGGGGTGGCAAACTCAAAGGCCTGCAGGAATCAGCAGGTGATGACATAGAGCTGACCAAGCAAGAGATCTTGGCACTGGCTATTTGTCCCACGTACACAGGTAGGCAGACCCAACACAGAGCAGGCCTCCAGGGAGGGGCATTTACATAGGGGTCAGAGTGACGTATGCCAAGGAGGTGGCCCTATCCATTATTGTCACGGTTTCCAACTTTTCATGAGAAACAAGAAATCCAGATTTTAATACTAGCTACTAATGCAATTTTTAAAAAGGCACTCTAAAAGCCAAATGAAGCAGGTCCTGGGACACATTTGTGTCATACACCACCAGTTAGTGACATCTGTCTGAGATGATGTCTTTCACTGGCCTGTGGAGAGAAGGGCATGGTGGGCCTACAGGGCCCTCTACCTATAACCTGGAAACTTGAGAAGATAGGAATTAAAACACCTTTTTGAGTGTTTTAGAAGGACCTTTGTAGAAGGACGATTTCTCTCAATATCTAGAAAATGATGTCAAGAGGCAGGCACCTGTTAAAGGTCTGTGTAAGACACCCACACACAAACATTGAGGGAGCAAGATTCCATACTCCCTATGTCCTGGGAGGGCCTGAAGTTAGTTTCCTACTAAAATATTAACATTTTTGGCACACTTGGAGGAATACAAGCATGGTGTTTTCAAGTCGACATGCTTCTTTTGCCAATTCCATGAAGCCTATATTCTCAAACAACCACAAATAGGCAGGTTTACTCCATAGTCCAGGCCTACAGAATTCTCCAGGCACCTGCCCCTCTACCCCCACCGTCCTGATCCTGACCTGCTGCTCATCTCACCATTCCCTGACTACGGCGACCACCCCAATGCTTTCCTGGGGACCTTGAGTCCTCCTCCTCCACCATCTCCCCATTTCTCATTACCTGACTTAGATACCATGGTCCATCAGTAGTATTATACCCTTGAAAGAAACTCAACCACGTTTTGGCTCTAGCCCTTCACATTTTTGTATTTGGCAAACCCTAGCAAATATTGGGGTGCCTGGGTGGCTCAGTCATTAAGCGTCTGCCTTCAGCTCAGGTCATGATCCCAGGGTCCTGGGATCGAGCCCCACATCGGGCTCCCTGCTCGGCGGTGAGCCTGCTTCTCCCTCTCCCAGTCCCCCTGCTTGTGTTCCCTCTTTCGCTGTGTCTCTCTCTGTCAAATAAATAAATGAAATCTTTAAAAAAAAAAAAACCAGCAAATATTGAAGTTGAAGCCAAATATTCCCTCTGCTGTGCCTACCCCTGAGCTGTGGACATTACCGCAGAAAATTCATACAGCCCAGATTGTCAGTTTCATCATTTTTATTAACAGACTTTATTTCTTAGAACGGTTTTAGATTTTTCAGAAAAATTGAGCAGATAGCACATAAGAGTTCCTGTATACCTCCCCTGGCCAACCACATGCACACAATTTATCTTAGTATTATCTTACACTGCTTACAAGTAACTCTTCAGTGGTCTCCCATTGCTCGGAGGACAAAATCCAGAGTCCTTGTGATCGTCTCCAAAGATTGGCATAATCAAGGCTTGCTTACCTCTGCAAACAATCTATTTTTGCCCACTTTGCTCCAGCCAAAGAGACCTCCTCTCTCTTTGTCACACTTAACAGAACTATCCCTGCCTCCAGTCCTTTGCACATTCATTCCCTTGGTCCGGGATGCTTTTCCCCTGTTTTACTTAGATCATTCATTCTCATTTCTCCTGGCTCAACCCACCTGTCACCTCCTCAGAGAGGTTCTCCCCAGCCACATTATCTTAGGTTGGATTCTCCCATCAAATTAACCTGTTTTGCACAGTTTGCAATTATCCCTGAGACAAAACCCAGGGTTTCCTTGTCTACCATTCTATCCCAAAGCCCAGCACGTAGTGGGAACTCAATAAACACTTGTTGGTTGAAAGAAAGGAGGAAAAAAAGGAAAGAAGGAAGAAATGAAAATGTTGTATATTCTTTCTTGCTTTTTGCTCCCTCTCAAAGTAGCATTGCTTCCCTTCCCATTAGTGAAATCCTGGCTCCGTGGATCCACTGGTCTGTCCTTCTAGCAATACCACGTGTCTTACGTACTGCACTTGCCTTGAGCATGTCTGTGTCTGTAAGGCAATTCACCCACCTTGTTTTACTTCAAGGATATCTCACCTCTGCACCTCCATATTCATTTTAGAATCAATTTGCCAAGTTACATACCCACATACGCACAAAACTTGTTCTTTTCTATTGGGGCTGTAATAATTTATACATCAGTTTGGGAAGAAATGAAACCTTTACGTTATGTAGTCTTCTGACCTATGAAAACAGCACACTCTCCATTTTTTTAAATCTTTCAATAGTTGTATAACCTCTCCCTAAATTTTTATATTTTTTCCATAAGGAATTTTCTCCATCTTTTGTTAGATTTATTCCTAGATATTCCCTAGTTCATTATGCTATTATAAATGAAATCTCTTTTTAAATGTCCTTTTCTGAGTGTTTGTTGTTTTTTTTTTTGCTAACATTTTGCTACTTAGTACTTTTATATCCACAGATTCCTTATTCTGATTTATCTATATAATCTCTTAAATTTTTAACACAATCATATCATATGCAAATAGTTTTATTTCTTTTTTTCTAATACTTATAACATTTGGTTCTTTTAACTACACTATTGTGATGATAGGATGCCCAGTAAACTGTTGAAAGGAAGTGTTAATAGCAGACATCCTTGCTGTTTTCCCGATCTCAAGGGAGTGCTTTCATTATTTCACTGAGTCTAATATTTGTTTTTTAAAGATAAAAAAGAAATCTTTATCGGTTTAGGAAGTTCTCTTTGCTAAGAATATTCATCATGAATGGATGTTTAATTTTACCAGAAAATTGCGCTGCATGTATTAAGAGAATCAAATGATTTTTGTCCTTTAATGTGCTGAAGTGGTGAATTATATTAATTGAATTTTCTTACTGGCTGTGGGACTAGTCAGGTTTTCTGTTTCTCAAATTGGTTGTGGTAAGTTATATTTTTCTAAAAATTTCCCTTGTCTAAATTTTCAAGTTTTTTGGCATAAAGTCATGTATGCTATTCCATTATATTTTAAGGGTCTATATCACCTGCACTTATGTTACCTTTTTATTTCTTTAAAAACGGTGATTTGTGCTTTCTCTCATCCGTTCTTATTAGCCTTGCCAAAGGTCCTCAATTTAATTAGTCTTTTCGAAGAACCAGCTTTTAGCTCATTGGTCTCCTCTCCTTCACTGATGTTTTCTATTTCAAGTAATCCTGCATCTTATCTTAATTACATCCTCCGTCCTACATATTTTATGCTTTTCGAACTTCTTCAGATGGAATTTTCAACCTATGTTCCTTTCCAATATATTCAATGAATACTTCATTTCCTTCTAAGAACTGCTTTAATATGTAGAATTTTCCTTATTGTTTGGTTCTAAATATTTTCAAATTTCAAATTTGATTTCTGCTTTCACTCAAAGGTTAATTAGAAGCACGGTTCTTAATTTCTGGGTATCTTTATGCCATCGAGTTCTAGCTTAATTGTATTATAGTCAGAGAACATACGCTGCATGTTTAATGCCTTGAAGTTTATTGTAATTTTCTTTTGGCCCAGCATGCTGAAAATGTTCCTTATTCACTTGCAAATGTGTCTTCTGCAATTGTAGAGTCCAATACTCTGCATATATCCATCGAGTAGAGAAAGTTCATTGTGTGGTCCAAATATTCTAAATCCCTGCTTATTTTTGTCTGCCTGTTCTAGCAATTACTGAGATGGTAGTGTATAAAAATATCTCCCACTTATGATTATGGCATGGTCTGTGTCTCCTTATGGTTCTATCTTGAGGCTGTGTTATTAAATGCATACATATTTTAAGTTGTTATATCTTCCCTGTAAAGTGAAACTTTTATCAGTAACAGTTGACCTTCTTTCTCCCTAAAAATGCGTTTTGCCTTAAAAGAATATCTCATCTGCCTCATATCAATTAAATAACGCTGTTTTCCTTTGATATAGAATTTGCATGATGTATCTTTACCCGTCCTTTTTTTTTACGACCTTTGTATATCTTTAGGGCTTTTGTATGGGTCTTGTAAATAGCATACAGTCAGATTTTGGATTCTTATTTACTTCTGACAACCCAATCTTTGTCTTTTAACCAAAACAGTTAGCCCACTTACTTTATTGTGAATACTGATATTTTGGATTTGTGTCTATCATTATATTTTGGGGTTTCTATTTGCTTCATCTGTCCTAGTATTTTTGTACTCTTTCTTCAATTATTTTTTTAAAGATTTTATTTATTTATTTATTTATTTATTTATTTATTTATTTATTTATTTATTCGAGAGAGACAGGGCATGAGCGATTGATGGGGGGCAGAGACAGGGAGAGGGAGAAGCAGGCTCCCTCCTGGGCTTGGTCCCAGGCCCCTGGAATCAAGAAATGAGCTGAAGGCAGACGCTTAACCAACTGAGTCACCCAGACACCCCCTCTCTTCCTCAATTCTTGATTTACTTTGGATTGTTTATTTTTCCTGTTCCATTTTCCTCCTTTATTGGTTTGCAAACCCTTCAGTTGTTATTCTTTGAGTGGTTACCTTAGGAATTATTTAATTAAATTCAAAAGTTAGCTAAGACTTTTACTTTCTAAGACCACTTTTCACTCCAGTTGTCCCTTCCCAATTTACTCCTTGCTAGGCATTTTAATTTTATCTTTTTATGTTTTTAAAAAGTTAAATGATTTAATCAATAATTCCCAACTTACTATTATGTTAATTTTATCTTGTTTAAAAAAAGTTATGTGGCTTAATTAATGATAAATAATTCTAGCTGTTGTACAAACGATCCCCAAAACTCCATAGCTTAACCCAGTCAAGGTTTATTTCTCACTCTTGTCCTCTTCTGATGCAAGCCAGTCAGCTCCAGGTGGGACTCTTTCAAGAAATGAGGTTGCCACATCCAAGGAAGGCCTGTACAATCTTCAAAGTTTGCCTCCTGATTGTGGAAACATGGCCACGGCTTGTTTTCAGCTTTAAGCAGTCAAAGGCTTTTTCAGTCAGGGCTCATGGTTTCTTTTGCAATGCAATTCCTTCAAAACTTAGGTGGCTTCAGACCTCTCTGTGGTCTGTGACAAAGTTCTCAATCCCCCTTTTTTTCTTTGCTTTCTCATCCCCATGCCTTTCTCTCTCAACTGGTGCCTCTCAAATGGTGGCGACAGCATTTAGAGAATCTCTGCTAAGATTTGCTTCATTTCATTGAAAAATTTAACTGGTCTTCAATACTTAAAGACTTGATCCTATTGCTTAACTGATTGGGATCTAAAATAATGTACTTTCCTGAAACTTCAAGGCTCTAAATTTCTGGATTCTATTTCCTTTTATTTCTTATTAATCAGCCAAATATTCTCCAAGCTCATCTCTTTCTTGTAACAGCTTGACAGATGTAACCATCTACATCTGACCCACAATACTAAGGTTCTGTTTTATAAACCCTTCCCCTAGGGCTACTGGCCCGTGAGGCTCATGATCTGCCTCAGAATTATCCAGGCAATGGTTCTGCCATTGCCACACAGATCAGCACATTCTGAGCCTTCTTCCATCAGTTTTCTTGTTGTCCACAACATGACCACTAAGCCAGTGCCACACATTTGATGTCTTGGAATGGCAGCAGCTCTTTTCAATGTACCCATTTCTACATTACTCAAGATAAGTACAACTAGTTACTGTGATAATCTCTACAACTGTGAGTTAACATAATAGAGGTTTCTGTTTCACACCATATTCGGTGCTGGTTGAGAAGTTCTCCTGGAGTGTCTCCTCCATGGAGTGACTCAGGGATCCAGGATGATATGATGTCACCATCTTCAATGGGTGACCTCTATAGTAGCCATGGGAGGGCATGAGAAAATGCATTGGTGTTTTATGCCTATGCCTGAAAGTAGCATACTCTACTTCTGTCTCCAGCTTCACTCCATTAGCCAGAATCCAATAACATGACCTCAACTATTTGCAATTAAAAGTGGAAAACAGTTCGTTTGTGTCTGAGAGGAGCAGAAGTGAATGGTGACCATATAGTCAGTCTGTGCCATACCCCATGAGACTTTATTGTTGTATCCAGTCGATGCTTGTTTAGGTTCACCCTTATGCTTAGCACATCTTTGCTCTTTTTACATTCTTGCATGTGACACTTTCCCTCTGCCTGGAGTAGATTTTTTAGAATTTCTTTAAGTGGGTGTCTTCTGGCAAGAACCTCTCTCAGTTTCATTTATCTGAAATTTGCCTTTCAGTTTGTCTTTGTCTTTAAGAGAAATTTCTAATGAATGTAAAGAAAGTTGATAGTTGATAGTTACTTTATCTCAGTCCATTGAAGATATTATTTATTCCATAGTGGTCTAGCCCCTATGATTGCAGATGAACAGTCAGCTTTCAATTTAACTGTTGTTCTTTTCTCTCTGGATGCTTTTAAAATCTTCTCTTTGCCTTTGCTGTTCTGTAATCTCATTAGCATGTGTCTAGGTATGGGCTTATTTATTTTTATGTAATTTAATGCTTGAGATTCTTTGATTTCTTGAATCTACAGATTTATGATTTTCTTCAGTTCCAGAAAGTCCCAAGACATTATATGGGCAAATCTAGCCTCCACACCACTCTTTTTCTTCTCTTGGACTTTTATTAGATGTATATTAAACTCTCCCACTCTATTCTCTGTGTTCTTATGCCTTTTTGATATTTTCTATCTATGTCTTTCTGGCTACCTTCTGGATCATTTCTTCTGATATATCTGCAATTCATTAATTCTTTCCTAAACTGTATCACATCTGATGTGAAACTCTTCCATAGAGTTTTTAAATGTGTTATATTTTTCATTTCTAGAGTTCCATTTAGTTATTTTTCAAAACTTATTATTATTTATAGTTTCTTGTTCTCTTCCCATATCTTCCAGTTTGTGTTTTAGTTCTTTCAGCGTATTATATATAATTACACTGTTATCTCTGGCTAATAATTTTATTACCTAAGGAAATTGAATGGCAGTTTCCACATACACATCCTGGATCTCACTCCCTTGTGATGCCTCATTATTATGTATTTGTTTATTTTACTGCAACTCTTAGACACTTTTGGGTGGCGGTGCTTTGAGACCTGGAATGCAGGCTGGTTTCTTCAGAAAATATTTGCATTCATTTCTGCAAGGCACTTTGTAGGTTTGCTCTAAATTAAATTCTCAGGTTGAAATAACTTAGCATTGTGAATTCTAGCCAAAATCCTATGTGAGCACCACTTTTGGGGTCCAAATTCTCAGTGTCAGTTTCCCACCCTCTACCTGGACCAGACGATTAAGTTTCCTGACATTCTCCTGGGTTTATTTCTGGTTTGTCCTTACATGGAAGTTACAGCTCTTTAGGATCTAGTCTGAAAGGGGGGAGAAATTCCTGTTACACCTTCTGCCTCAGACAGGCCCTGAAAGAAGTTTCCTGCTCTCCATGCTTCATGAGACCATTAAAACTTATGCTAGATTCACTTGATTTTACAAATGTCTTCAGAAAAAAAAGCTAGCTTGAACAGTCTGTTTATATAGCTGAATTCCCATATTTAATTTTTGGCTACAGAATTTACTTACTTTATTGATAGAGCATCAACGCACCTTAGATTTTATTACCCAGCATTTTTATTTATTTATTTATTTATTTATTTATTTATTTATTTA
>NW_023270027.1:12270-12680 GCF_011800145.1 Mirounga leonina
GGGGCAGTGGGAGAGGGAGAAGCAGACTCCCCGCCGAGCAGGGAGCCTGATGTGGGACTCGATCCCAGGACCCTGGGACCATGACCTGAGCCAAAGGCAGACGCTTAATGACTGAGCCACCCAGGCGCCCTATTATCCAGCATTTTTAAAGATTTTATGTATTTATTTGATAGAAAGCCAGAGACAGAGCACAAGCAGAGGGTGGAGGGGCAAAAAGAGAGGGAGCAGGGAGCCCAATGCGGGGTTTGTCTGGACATTGACCTTTTCAAATACAATACACTTGACCCTGAACTCTCCTTTTTGTAAGAAGCCAGCGGGTGAGGCCAAGGCATTTACCCTGGGACAAGCGCGGGAATTGAACCTACCCTGCCTCCTGAATAGTGTATGTGACCTTGTGTGCTGGGCTGGGC
>NW_023270027.1:12780-19307 GCF_011800145.1 Mirounga leonina
CAGGGACACCAGGCCCAGGGGTCAGCAGGGATCCAGGACTCAGTCCTCAGAGACTGTGAGGATGATCCATCCTTATCTCCTCAGGCTGCAGGGACCATGTTCTGAGGGTTAGACACACAGTGTCACCCTGAACACTGATGGGAGTGACAGTGAGCACCTCACATGGGAAACTTGGGTCCCCTCTCTGTCCACCAGTGCTCCCAGGGTCTGACTCCTCTATGCTGGGCACATCCAGAGATGCCCCGATTACTCAAACTCTGCCTCTCCTTCCCACCTCCACCCCAACTCAAATCCGGGGCTGCAGCTTCCTTGCTCATGAGTGCCTCAGGGGATGGGAGGTGGGGCACTCGGGACCCCTGGTCCCCGGAAGGAGCATCCGCAGCCTCCCTGTGAGACTGTCTCCAGGGTGACGTGATTTTCACGGCCTCAGGCCACATCTCTGGTCCCTGTGCTGTCCTTGCTTCAGGGACAGAACCCAGTTCCCAGGAGGGACCACTCACTATCCAGTCCCCAGAGCTCACGCTGTGTGCAAAGATGTGACCCGGGGGACCCTCACAGAGACCCAGAGCTTGAAGTGAGTCCCTCAGTCAGGGGTGGGTTCTGACACTATTCACAAGTTTCCATGAAACATGGATGAAAAAAATGAAAGGGATCAAAGTGTTGACAATGCCAGTCTCTGGTCCGCTGTGGGATGGGGGTTGTTACAGAGACAGAAGCACCACGTGGAAATAGACTAGAAGTTGTGATGAATCTCCAACAGCAGGTGGTTGTGTAACAAGGAAGTTCCCACATGCACCATGATGAGCACGTGTCAGAATGAGAGGGTTTCCTATTCGGATGACATGTCGAGGATGGGACCAGACTTCAGCTGGAGAATACAAAGGGGACATAGCATAGGAAGGGTAGGGGATGAGACCACAGGACCACCCTTCCCTGAAACAGGTGTTGTCTGTAGCTCTGCAAGGCCCCAGCTCAGCCCCATGGCCAGGCTCCTGAGAGGTCTCCCGGGTGCTGACCCAGCTGCCCTGTGCTCAGTGACCCTGGGACAGATGGCCATGATCACCTGTCCGGGAGACAATATAGAAATCCGATATACCGTGGTACCAGCAGAAGCCAGGTCAGGACCCCGTGCTGGTCATATAGGACAATAGCAAGCTTCCCTCAGGGATACCCAAATGATTCTCCAGCTCCAACTTGGAAGACAGGGCCACCCTATACACCAGTAGGACCAGGGCCAAGGATGAGGCTGACTACTACTGTCAAGTGTGGGACGGTAGTCGTAATGCTCACAGTGACATCGATAGCCAGAGATGTGAGACACAAACCCCTTCCCAACTGTGTCAGCCTCCTTCAGCCTAGGAGGACTGTGGACAAAGCACAGTAGGTCTGGCCCAGGTCCCCGGATCTGAGATTCCCAGATCTCTCCCCCAACCCAGTCCTCCAGGCAGCCTCTGCACCATGTGGATCAGGAGTGCATATGCAGGACGCAGGATGGGGCTGTCATGTTCTCTTGACAGCTGTTTGTGGCGGATGGAATTTCAGGCTGGAAGGACACACAGAGAGATGTCCATGGAGACATGACAAGCTCAAAATGACAAGGGGACATTTCAGCTTTCAGTTGATAGAACCATGCTCTGTCACTCGGTGGACATATTCTCCTCTAGAACTAAGACCTCTTGGCAGCAGAGTGTAAGTTCATGTGACAAAGACTGAACATTTTGCAGTGGGACACCCGGACTGTCAGCGAGTGGGGACATTCCCAATTCCACCTCTTGATTCCTGGACCCATGAATGCTGGCTATGGGAGAAAGAGCATCACATATTGGACACAGACCCAGTGCAAATATCACCTCATGCCAAACCTTGCCCCACTCCCACAAGGTGTTGCCATGTGACTGGACAGTAAACAAGTCTGCGAGAGGCCAGTGGTTCATCATTCAAGCCAGCTGTTTCAAATGTTGGGGAACATGGTACAACCAGTGCGTTCCATGGGCACGGCACACTGCAGCCCTTTTCTGATGTGAACTGTGAGCCTGGGATGGAAGCCACACTGAATACTAGAACAGTGGGTGAGGCATTCAGTAAGTGCAAGGGTTACAGTTTGGGAAGAAGCACTGCAGACAAAGAAAGCAAGTCCCTCTCCAGAGTAAAGGTCTATTCCAAAAAGGACAGAGCTTTCCCTTCCATGATGGATAAGATCTAATGTAATTCATCGGCCACCAGGCTCCTGGCTGATTCCAAAGGGAATGGCCTCACCCTAGGAACTTAAGATTGGTCTCTGCTGTTGGCAGAGTAGATCTGAGAAGCGGCCATAGCCATGTCAGGTATGAGTGGACCTCCCTAGGGATTATCCCATGAATAACCTCCCGACTGGCAACATGGCCACTTTGTTATGGAGCCCACCAGACAAGTTCAAGTGTGGATGGACAAGAAGGCTGACCACCGTCCCCAGTCATGTCACATTATCCACCTGATTATTAACACCATTCCCCTTTTTATAAATTCTTTTTTTTTTAAGATTTTATTTTATTTATTTGAGAGAGAGAGAATGAGAGACAGAGAGCATGAGAGGGAGGAGGGTCAGAGGGAGAAGCAGACTCCCTGCCGAGCAGGGAGCCCTATGCGGGACTCGATCCTGGGACTCCATGATCATGACCTGAGCCGAAGGCAGTCGCTTAACCAACTGAGCCACCCAGGCGCCCAACACCATTCCCCTTTGAGAACTCACTCGTGCGGGCATTTTCATGGAACACAAATAGCTCTGTATTCCTTTGGGGGTGGGTTCCACTCACATATCTCTTCCTCAAACATCTTCCACCACTTTCCTTATTGTGTTTCTTCCAAGTCTCTGACCGTCTAGCCATAACTGAGTCAGAGACCATAGGTTAGAATAAAGCCACTTCTGTCCTTCTCTCCATCCAGGTAAAATAAATCAAGCCCTCTGCTCAAAGTTGCCTTATTGAATTCCCACCCACATTATGCAGCAGTGTCCCAGATGAGGGCTGCAAAACTAACACTGTTGACTAGCAGAGTGGGCTGCACATCATACAGGAACCTCTGTAAACCAGCCCTATGGTTTTTGCTCTATATCAGCTGTTCATAGGCTTGTTCCTGCTGGGGCATAATTGTGCCAGATAGAGCACAATGCAGTATGGGTTGGGGTTTGGGCATCGGGCCTCTTCCTCATGCAACTCACCTGTGCTTTCAGGATCTGGTGAAGCCCGATCTCGAATTATCTCTTCTGTTTGATGATGGAGAGCTGCTATAAGTGCCCAGTGCCGTGGCATGGTTGGTCCGATAACACCCAGTTCAGGCAGGCAGCTCAATTACATAGAAACTCAGTGGCTAATAAGGAGCATAGAGTCTCTGGTAAGGTTCCGTAGCAAGCCAAAACATGTGCCAATTGGAGCTTTCTATTTATACAAATGTAAAACTATTGGTAAGCTGCCCATCTATTTCAGTTCTAGGAACAGCATCATTGACTGATACCCATGTCCTCTGTCATATGACTCTCATTAGTACCTTGGCCCTGCTATTCATAATGGTAACCATACCCACCTTATCATTGGTGATAAAATGGAACTGCGTGTCTCCTAAAAATGCAAAGATCCCCAAAACTACAAAGTTGGCACCCAATTCAAATCTGGGTACTCTGGCCAGCCAAGTTGACACATGAAATTAACCATCACACCATGCCAGAGACTGTGGCATAATTGGTTATGGCGCAATGTGGGCCTCAAGATTGCTAAAGCTCCCCAAGTTTCCTAAGTTACATTCAAAGGTGAGAATTATGCTCTAGAAACGCAGATTTTTGAAATGTTAACACTGATTTTTGAACCCTTCAGTTAAGGGCTCTTTGATTCACTGAAAACCAATGTGAGGACCAGAGGGAAATCATCCCCAGAAGCCAGATTTTCCAGATCTTTGCAATTCCACAAGAAGCAACAGAAGCAAGTCACTATGTCACAGGACTTAAAATGTGCAGTCATAAGATTTGGGAGCAACCACACCACTGGACAAAGCCAACCCTCAAAGCAGCCTAAGGGACATTAAACACAAGCCTCATAGGGGAAATGCAAAGATAAGAAACAAAAGCTGCCACCACCCCAAACTTTATGCTATGGAAGAAAATAGCATTGTCCCAAATGTGTCTCCAAAATGCCTCCTCCGTAGGTTAAACAGTGCCACAAATGACCTCTTGTTGGTGCCAATAGCATCCTGCAAAGATGAAGCCATCGATGCTGTTTTTTCTGTCCACCAAACTGCTCTCAGATTCCATGGAGCTTCCACTTCATATTTGATATCAGTAATACAGGTCAAGATTGAACCAAGTGTGATGTCCTGAGAGCCACATTTCACTTGGGGTATCTCCCTAGGACTTGAGGTTAGTTAGTGACATAAAGTCAGTGCTGTGATAATTCTGTGGGTCCCACAACCACCTTATACTCTTTAAAGTGGGGAATGAGAAATGCAACTAACTCAACTTCGAAGCCCAATGGCATTAAGCCCATCGTGATAATGGTGACCTGGTTCACACGTGATTGTTGGAAAATCCCAGACTCTAATGAACACAAAAAGAAATCCAAGAGGGCCTTAATCTCATTGGACATTAATTTAAAATTAGGAATTATGCATAGACTTTGGACTTGACTTCCACAGGGCAAGAATATTTAAATTTGGATTTTGTTACTTCAGACACAAAATGAGTTGAACTTTATCTTACAAGAATATTTAATATTTGTGGCTTTTAATTTCTTCCTGAAGAAAGAAAAAGCTGGTCCTTAGAGCTGTTTATACTATTCTGGCTCTTGTCCTCCAGGCACGTGGGAGCATTGGGCTTCTGTGCCACTTTTGAACGTAAGCATTGCCATATCACTTACTTTGGCTTATGACATGTGAGCAGAAAAGACATTGTCACTTCCAAGTGAAAGCCTTAGGCACCAGTGTGTGCTTAGTTAAGGTTGGTGCTCCCTCTGGCATATGGCCAGCAATATTCCAGATGGTGGCTGTTCTCCCAGCCAGGTATCAGAGCAAGACCACAGTGAAGCAGAACAGAACCCCGAGCTGGCCAGTGAAGTCCTCAGGAATAAACCTTCCTAGTATTAATCCACTGAGATCTGTGGCTTGCTTCCTACTGCAGTATAACTTGGGCTACCTACTAAAACAGAATTTAATAAAAGAAGGGCTTTATATTCAACTTGAGCCATCTCCAGATTGTTAACATTTTATTCCCAGATCATCTTAATGTTGACCTTTAATCACATTGCTGAAGCTCCATTGGGCAATATGGCTGGGGGGAAAAATGCAAAGAAATAAAGAAAAGAATAAATTTCCAGCCTTGACTCCAGCGTGGCTCAAAATTAATATGAGTATTTCACTACTTCAACCCAATGGACAGCTTCTGGGAGTAAAATATATACTGCCCAGTGGCAGTTCCAGGAACGTACCCCAAGGGGGTGTGGGCTGCTGAAGGCAGGAGCAGGGCTGGCCAGATGCACAGCTCACCAGCACAGGGCAGGACACCCCTGGACCCAAAGGTTAAGAGAACAAAAAGCACAGGGGTCCCCTTAGTTCCCCGTTCCTCACATTTCCATGTGGAGGGAATGCTACTTGAATGACTCCTGGCCTCTTGTTCCAGTCTCACGGGTTGCTCACCATGGAGGAGCAGGTGACTGCCGTTGGCTCATGCTCCATGATTGCGTAAAGCTGATCTCTCAGAAGGCTGGAAACAACAGGGATTCGATCTCCTTTCTTCCCTCTCCACCTAGGACCCCTGGGAGGCGGCAGAAGGGTAAAGTTTCTGACTTGGAGATCCCAACTTTACTGTCGAGAGCTGCTCCAAAGAGCAGATGGGAGAAGGGTCATGCAGAGGAGCAACAAGCCCATCAGGAGAAGGCGTGAGCTCCATCAAATGACCTCCCTTGGATGAGCAATAAAATGGATGGTTTGGTCTCCATCTGGATGCTTCTGTGTCTGCCCTCCTGTTTGTTCATAACTCTGGTGGGACAGAGAGGATATTTATGAACTCCTAAACATCCCATCAGTGTCTCCTGCTGAGTGGACGTGTGAGCCCATATGGAAAGCCAAGAGCCATGATGTGGCACCAGTAACAATGGGTCATCTGTCTTGTGCCCAGGCCTTATGGTCATGCCAGGTCCTTGTGGCTCCTGCTGGTACCAGCTGCTCACTAAGACCAAGGGGTACCCAAGGGACAGGGACTCTCTGGCAGACTTGCAGAGAGCTTCCAGGTAGCTGGGAGGGGTGTGTGTGTGTGTGTGTGTGTGTGTGTGTGTGTGTTTGGGGGTCCAGAGGCTAGAGCTACTGTGGAGACACAAAGGATAAGAAAACATCTCTGCCTTGGAGAAAAGTGGCAGTCGAGAGCGAAGCAAGAAGCCCTCACCCACTGTTAACCAGGGGGGACATTTTGAAGGGAGTGAACCCCAGAAATACTGCATGGTATTAATTAATTGCATCTCCAGAAAATGTCTGGGGGCACCTGGGTGGCTCATTTGGTTAAGCATCCGACT
>NW_023270028.1:0-13864 GCF_011800145.1 Mirounga leonina
AAGAAATGGGCAGAAGACATGAACAGACATTTTTCCAAAGAAGACATCCAAATGTCAACAGACACATGAAAAAGTGCTCAATATTGCTCGGCATCAGGGAAATCCAAATCAAAACCTCAATGAGATACCACGTCACACCAGTCAGAATGGCTAAAATTAACAAGTCAGGAAATGACAGATGTTGGCGGGGATGTGGAGAAAGGGGAACCCTCCTACACTGTTGGTGGGAATGCAAGCTGGTGCAGCCACTCTGGAAAACTGTATGGAGGTTCCTCAAAAAGTTGAAAATAGAGCTACCATATGATCCAGCAATTGCACTACTGGGTATTTACACCAAAGATACAAAAGTAGGGATCCGAAGGGGTACATGCACCCCGATGTTTATAGCAGCAATGTCCACAATAGCCAAACTGTGGAAAGAGCCAAGATGTCCATCGACAGATGAATGGATAAAGAAGAAGTGGTATATATATACAATGGAATATTATGCAGCCATCAAAAGGAATGAGATCTTGCCATTTGCAATGACAGGGATGGAACTGGAGGGTATTATGTTGAGTGAAATAAGTCAAACAGAGAAAGACATGTATCATATGATCTCACTGATATGAGGAATTCTTAATTGTAGGAAACAAACTGAGGGTTGCTGGAGTGGGGGGTGGGGTGGGAGGGATGGGGTGACTGGGTGATAGACACTGGGGAGGGTATGTGCTCTGGTAAGCGCTGTGAATTGTGCAAGACTGTTGAATCTCAGATCTGTACCTCTGAAACAAATAATGCAATATATGTTAAGAAAAAAAAAAAAAAGAAGAAGAAGAAGGTAGCAGGAGGGGAAGAATGAAGCGGGGGAAATTGGGAGGGGTAGACGAACCATGAGAGATGATGGACTCTGAAAAACAAACTGAGGGTTCTAGAGGAGAGAGGGGTCGGGGGATGAGTTGGCCTGGTGGTGGGTATTGAGGAGGGCACATTCTGCATGGAGCACTGGGTGTTATGCACAAACAATGAATCATGGAACACTTCATCTAAAACTAATGATGTAATGTATGGGGATTAACATAAGAATATAATTAATTAATTAATTAAAAAAAAAAAAAAGAACGTTGAAGCCATTGGGGAAATTTCCTGACACTAAATGGCTCTGGCATTTTCCAGTGTTGGTTAGGTCAGCACAGAGAACAGCTGGAGAGGTAAGGGTACAAAGATGTGTGGATTCCAAGTCAAGTAACCTGAAGAAAATCTAAATTAAACACACTCAATTTCTGCTCACTTTGAAGGACAGCCAATGGGAAATGGGCCCCCTGAGACAGGGAAAGTGGTAGCAAAGGCGAAGTAGAAAGATGGACACCTGGAGCCATCCCATAAGCTTCCCATGAACTTTCTCTTCATTCACAGCTACCTTCATTGATTGGGAAACATGTTCAGCTTGTGTGCCCCAGGATGTGATCGAATAAATTGTGAAGCAATAACCACAGATAATTCAAAGATGATGTCATGCCAAGCAACACAGTGTAGCAGAACATAAACTGCAACTAACTGGCAAGAGGACCTTAGACAAGGCTCCCTTTTGCTTCCAATCTCACTTTTCTCCTTGATGAAATGAGGTACTCACTAAATCTATGGTATTTAAAATGTCTTTCTGGAAAGTGGGACAATTCCATGGAAAAATTTAAGGATGACCTGGTGAAGGGTAGAACAGGTTGAAAAGAAAGGCCAACAAACCAGGCCTCACCTTTCCCTTCAACCAGCCCAAATGGTATCTATTTTACATATTTAATATACCTATAAAACTTAATTTTAGTTAAGGATCCTCTGCCAAAATGAATTTAATAAATACTGGAACAAAAATCTCTCTGGTCATTTTCACCATTAACAATCTATCAGTTTTTTTTAATTTTTTTCCTAGTGGAAAACCAACAACAACACATATACACACAAAAAATGGGGGGCCATAAGTCTTCAGGGAGTCAGAGTTTAGTTTTATATAATAAAGGAAAACTCCCTTGGTGACCCAACAAGATTCATTCAGAGGTTCGGACACAGAACCCTGAAAGGGAGTTCCCCTTACACCTCCTGGGAAATAACATATAGGCTTTAATTGGGAATGAATAGTGTTTTAGTGTGGTCTCCTTGTTCATTTTTCTCTTAGGAAGGGAATTTAGGGATAGATAATGCATATACGGTCTTCCTGCAGGAGCTTCATCACTAATGCAAAGCAGGTGAAGTATCTCTCATCATTTATGTACTCCCACCATTTTGACACCCTCTTCTGTACTAGATTCTCATTTTAGTTAAATGCTTTTCCCATTCAATTTTTCTCATCCACATGCAAAAAGAAGGGAGGATGGGAAACCCACCTGGTGTGACTGGAGAGTCCTGTGCCATTAAGGGCTGGCTTGGTATGCCATTGCCCACGCATGACTCTGAATGGATTAAAAAAAAAAAACAGTGCTTTTATTCTCATTTAATTCTTTCTTCAGCTTTTCTGAGAAGGCCTGAATTTGGAATTAAGAAGACATTTTGGTTTGTTTCACAGATGCCATAAAAGCTAGAAATAATAAAGATTCTGGTAAGGAAAGATTTTCTATATTAAGAGCTCTGGCCCTGTGAACTTTAGTGGGAAAACCAGTGTATAAACAGGAAAGGCACAGATACAGGGTAGAACCTTCCATTCCTTATGCCATAGGCATAGAACTTAGACCGAAAAGGTTGTAACAATGTGTTCCAAATGTCAAAGACAAGCTCAAAATCAACCTGGAAACATCCCAATTGGCTTTTACTGAGAGAAAAAAATTGAGCCAAATATGCTCTTCATCTTATTTTTTTAAAAGATTTTATTTACCTATTTGAGAGAGAGAAAGAGAGTGAGTGAGAGCACAAGCCAAGGAGGAGCGGGGAGAGGCAGAGGGAAAAGCAGACTCCTGGCTGAGCAGGGAACCCAATGCAGGGCTCCATCTCAGGACCCTGGGATCATGACCTGGGCTGAAGGCAGATGCCCAACCGAGCCACCCAGGTGCCCCACTATTCGTCTTATAAGAGGTATGATATATTGTCAGTTCTCATGATTTAACCTGAACGAGAACCACTGATGGAGAAAAATCTCAAGAAATAGATTTCCATGAAAAATTCCTCAAAAATCCATATCCTGTCACCTCATATGATCTTCAGCTTGCTTGGCTTGTGGATTAGGCTAATTCATTTTTTTAGGACTTACCTCAGGAGACTTAATTTAGCTATAAAAATAATAGGTGGGTAACAAATAAAAGTATACCATATAGGGAAAAATGAACTCTCTTGGTAGAATTTTTATCCAAAAACAGTTTGGAAAAATTCACTTAAAAGGAAAAAAAGAATGTACACTGCCATATTCAAAGCCAGGTTAGTACACCTCTTAGATGAAGTGAGTGTCCTGGACTTCTCCTTCATGTCACTCATTATACGTAGGTACTTCTAATTGACTTAATTTGGCAAGGAAGGGTCTGCATCTCATTTTGACTACTTTACCCCAAGAGTTTGTCCAGCATGTGTTAGGGCCTTAATTTACATTTATGATAACTAGATGTCACCAAGAGAAAATAGAAGGTGGGAAGGGAGATTTGTATCTTTGTTAGAGAATCAGGAAACAGTTGCCCTGTTCTTCCATTCACTCAATCAGAGAAATCTAAAATTGAGTCAGTAGCATGTCCTCTACCTTCAAAGCTACCACTGTCACCCCTACATTAGGCAGGGAATTTAATTTGAGTTGCTTACTGAATAACTGTTGCCAACAAATATTGACTGAATAAATGAAGAAGACAGGCAATTTGTTGAGCCTAGCAAATCAACAGGCCCTTCCACAAGGCTGAAACTGAGAACCTGCCTTCACATTAAAACCACCCCCACAGCTGTTGGGGAATACCAATTTCAGAGCCCTTCACCCAGAGACCTTGATATGGCCAAGAAATAGTAATTCACTGACTTAACCCTATCAGCAATGAGAATTAATCACCAGTCCCACTCCAGGGAACTTGAGATTCCAAGTTATAAAGTGTGGCAATCAGGGGAGAAGAACCTCTTTTACAAGGAGAGATTTAGAAAGACGCATACAGTCAGTGGTAAATCACACACACACATATTTGATAAAAACCTATATATAGATATGATCGTGTGGTTCTGTATTCTGTGAAAAATTCTGTGTCTGATGTAAGTAGAACATACTATATGAGCAAGTTTAGAAGAACTGGCTTTGGTTAGTAAAATATAAGCAAAATAGTGAGAAGAAGGGAAGAGTATGGATCATCCAAAAAAAGGGGAATAAACCAGAACTCAGATGGAATTTAACCAAGAAGAACAGAGGATCTGCCTATTACACAGCACAAAGAAACCACCACTGGTTGCTCTCACTACAGGGAACCTTGCCCAAAGTAATAATATTATCTGAGAAGAGTCACAGGCCAATGAAGGAAAAGTCATCAGGTTAGAAATAATGCACGGTCTTGTGAACTTCAACTTAGAGGAGGGTTTGTGACAGGGCTTTGGAAGGCTTAGGCAGAAGATAAAGTGTAAACTCCCATGAACTAAACCTTGGGTCACAACTCAAAAGCTTATCAGCATCCTGCATTCTCAAGAAAACCATGAGAATGGTCATAGCCTGCCTGGTTTACACTGCTGTAGTACCAGGGTGAATGAACTAAGTGTGTAACTACATTGTCCCATTTATTCTACTAGATGACATTGCTTTATGGGAGAGAAGATAATGGCTTTTGTCAATGGGGGACTGTGTGATCTTGCTTCCTGGAGTGACCTCTTACCTCTGGCTACCACCAAGGAGTCTGGAAAACCCTTCATAAAGGTGAACAGGAAGTCAGGACTGAAACTTAGAATAACAACATGATTAGAACACCACAGAAAAATATCCCATGAGTTTTATGTGTCCTAGAAGCAGCTTGGTGTTTGCAAAAATGAATGTGGTTAGACTGAAAGCTTTTGAGTTTATACTACAACTTCTGTCTTCACACTCAGTATTATGCTGTGTTATGCAGGGAATAAGTATACTATCCCCTGTGAGGCCACCAGGAATCCATAGGCCCAATGACATCACAGAAAGTGAGAGAGAAAGAACGGGGAATATGAAAACATGATGAGCTCATTCCAAGTGTTTCCACAGGTGATCCAGTGAGATCAGGGTTGTTTCCAGCTTCACACACAAACATGTACAAGAAAGCTGTGATGATTTCTATCTGTGTTAAGCAGTTGTTTGGTTAAGAAACACACTGGAAGTGAGGAAGGGTGTTTTTCTAGGCTAAGTGAAATTCCTGATGGTGAGGTTTTTACTTCCTCACTGTGCTCTTCTGGTGATTTTTTCCTGCTGCTCTCATGACAGCCATTTATTTTACTGTGGTTTCCATAGCTGCTAACATACCTACAGCCTGAGGGCACATGCACTGTCTTAACTCCCCCATCTGCAGTGCCTGCTGGGAGCAATGCTGACACCTAGTAGCTGCTTAATGATGGAAAGAGGATGTGTTTGAAAACACAATCCTACTTAGTTCTTGGTTTAATTTTTGTTTGTTTGTTTAATTCAACTCATGGGAGGGTACTGCAATCTTGATTAACAAAACAGGCTTTAAAGTCAACCCATCTGGATCTGAATCTCAGTTCTTTCAAAATCTATAGTTGAGGAACTTGAGAAAGCCACTTCTTTGATTTTGAGTTTTCTCTCCTGTAAAACAGGGATGGTTCTAACTATACTAGCTTCCTTTCACAATTAGGTAATGATTAAAAAAAAGAGGTCTTGCATGTTAAGGAGCTCAGTAAACTAAAAAGAATTTGGAAAATATCTTTTTTAACCTCAAGCCATAAATATGATTATTTCTTATATACCCCAATACAGGGGTATACAGAGAGGACAGCAGGATGTTCAACTACAAATGTATTTCAGTTCTGGCTGCAGGCCTAGGTCTGTGGTTGTCAACAAAGCAAAGGCTTAAAATCACCCCAAATCAAAAGAGTAGCTACATTTAGTGGTCACTAAGAAAGTAAATATTAAAGGGACACCTGGGTGGCTCAATCGGTTAAGCATCCAACTCTTGATTTCAGCTCAGGTCATAATCGCAGGGTTGTAAGATCAAGCCCTGCATCTGGCTCTGCACTTAGTGTAGGGTCTGCTTGTAATTCTCCCTTTTCCTCTGCCCCTCCCTCCCTCTCTCTTTCCAAGATAAATAAAATCTTTTTAAAAAAGAAAGTAAATATTAAAGAATGATGCATTGAGGGAATTTTTTTTAAAGTGAAAGAAAATAGGATCTGTGTCATCCCTCTAATGCTAGAAAACATTCCACATTATTTTCCACACCTGGTGAGTGATGAAGTTGGTTTTGTGCTTTTGAGCCACCATGATTTAATTATGACCTATAAGCAGTACCAAAAAAGACAAAATGTAATTTTATCCATTTTAATCTTTATTTTGTATCCATTCTTTTTTAATTATTTGCTTCATTGAGCATTTACATGGTTAATTTCACTGAGTTATTCCAACTCCTGAATTGTGGGCTTTTATTGAGACTTTATAAAGTTCCTCTTTAGAGAACACTAACAGTTTAAAATAAGTATAGTTGTGGTCAAGAATCTTTATAAAATAGATAAATGGCATTGACTTCAAGTTAAAAGGCAAGACCTTGAGATTATTTTAAAATTTAGAATAATATTTTTAAGAACAACATTAAGTAGCGCCCACTTTGGCAACATCCATTAGGTCATTTCATCTGCTATTAACGTAAGTGTGGATCCTTTGGAGGTGGCCTCCATGAACAATGCCATTCATGACTTCTCTACTGAAAATCCCATAAGAAAAAGCTCTTCATTGCTTTACACAGCTGGGAAGGACATTGCTGGTCATGAATATTGAAAGCAGTGACAAGAACAAAGTGACCTATCAGAAAAAAAAGGAAGATCTGAGTTGAAAAGAGAATGATATATTAAAAGAATATAGTAACTGGGTAACAACATGATGTGGACAGAAAAATGAAAACAAAATTTGAATTTAGACAGACTTACTAGGAATGAAATCTTGGGAACATTATTTACCTTCCCTGAGCCACCATTTTGTTATTATTAAATAGGGATAATAGTGATCATCATCCAGGCTTGTTGAGACAATTGAAATGAGCTTCCATAAAATGTAATGGATGCTTACAAGCCATTTAATCTCTTCTGTCTTTCTCCTCTTCAAGACAGACAGAAAATTAAAATCAGAGAATGAAAGAAATAGTGACAGAGGCATGGAAAGTGTCAAACAGATCCTGTCACTTTGAGGCTCCTACAATATTTGGCTCTTCTGGAGTATTATTAGGACAGAGGGGCACCTCCCTCCCCTTCATTCTAAGACCATGTTGACTTGATACTTTGTCGTCTGCTCCCCTTCCCTGTGGCCCACCAAGAAGGAAAGTTAAGAGCAAGAAAAGAGATACCAGTCTATAGAGCAAAGGGTTTCCCAAAGACAGTTCTTTTCCTTATTCTCTATATGGCTGACTAGTAGAAATATTTTCAAGCTGGAGCTACCCTAGGTGTCCATGATGTAGTGGAGCAAGAGGTCACCTGAAGGTAAGGAATAGGAAGGATAAAGATAGGAGAGTCCAGAGGATGACTGTTACAAATAGATATCCATTAGAGCTTTAGATGAGGTTGGGTTGCTGAATTGAGGCATGGTTGGGTGTGTCCTCTTCTACTGTATATATTTACACTACACAAGAATCAGAGATACTGTGGTATACACTAGGGTTGATGTAAGTTACTTCTGAGTCTTTGGAAATAGAAGTAAAAAAAATCAGATCAGCTTGACATCTAATCAAATGGGCAAGGAAGATAGATGTTAGAATGAGAGAAGGCATTCTGAGGTCAGAGAGAATGTCATATAGGGTGTGATGTTCTCTGGAGTGTCAGACTCCATCCAGCCTCCCAAAGACCACCAAAGCATGCTTCCTTGAATGAGTCCACCAGCCACCTGAACCACTGTCAAGCACGGTTTCTAGTCCTCCACCTGTCCTCAGAGAATTTTGACAGGGAATCATTTGTCTAATACTTCTTCAAAATCCACGTAAGATCACAATGTGCTAATAGCAGAGATGACAACAGAATCTATGCACTGTTCTATACAAACCAATATTCTGATGACTACAGTCTATTTGTCCCATTTTCTTTCCTTTGTCATCTCATTCTTTCCATAATTCCTTTAGAAACAGTGAAAGACAGGACTGTCCAAAATATTTTGGAATCTTTGGCAGACTAAATCCCAGTACCTTCAGCAAGTTTTCATTCCAGATGTTAATTGATTTAAATAGAAATCCATTTGAAATCTCCTTTTTCCCCAAGGAGAAATATTTGGGATTTATAATTATTTTGCAAGTAAGAAAACAATCAATGATAGGGTTTTAATTTGAGAAAAGAAAAAAAAATTGCTCAATATCTTTAGAAGAACCCAAGACAGAATAAAAGCCTAAACCTGTAATTATTATTATTTTTTTGCAAATTAACCAATTGCTTGTTTTATAAAATAAAATCTTCAGTGCAGTTTCTATGAGCTTTTGGGTACCGTTATTTCCCTGGACAGCCTGTTCTGCATTATGCTAAACTAACTCCTGCATGGGTTGAAGGAAGTAGTAAAAGTAACAGATCAGGTGCCTTTTTTTTTTTTTTTTTTTGAGAGAGAGAGAGAAAGAGAAAGTGGGCGAAGGGCAGAGAGAGGGGCAGAGAGAGGGGGAGAGAGAGAATCTTAAGCGGGCACCACACCTAGTGCAGAGCCCAACTCGGGGCTCAATCTCACATCCCCGAGATCATGACCTGAGGCGAAATCAAGAGTAGATGCTTCACCCAGGAGCCGGGTGATCTTCTTGAAGCCTTCAATGTTGTAAGAAACTTGCCCTAAATAAAAATTCCCTTTCACCCAGTAATTGTCACCTATGTGACAAAAAGCATTTTAAAAACATGATTATCAATATTATGCATTTGTTTGGCCCTTTATTTCAAGGCTAAATATTTTAAATAAAACCCGCTTATTTAAGGATCTTAAAATATAAGAAATCAAAATTTCACCCCCATCTTAGCAAACATTCTTTTCAAACTAGTCAAAGAAAAACAATATTCTTTAAAAAATGAACTTAAGCAAAGTACGCTATGTACATTAATTCACTGATGGTTCTTCCCAGATATTTATCTCTAATTGTCTTTCCAAGTATGGGCAGTAGCAAAAGTTCCACCACTGAATGATTTGAACCTCCCAAATTATTCTAGTCACTGTCACTCTCCTCATGTTCCAAATAGCTGAAGTGAAGTCCTCTTTCTGGACTGTTTAAAACCCAAATCTTGTATCAAAAACCAATACCAGAGATACATTGTATGTATTTGGGGGCAGGAAAATTTCTGTTCTTTCTACTAAAGTTCATCATATTAACCCCCAAATTCTCAAAGAACATGGAAAGTAATCTGTACTTCTAATTTCTTTCTAGGCAATATATATATATATATATATGTATGTATGTGTGTATGTATGCCTTTAGCACACATGAGGGAGTGGGGGAGGGGCAGAGGGCGAGGGAAAAGAAGAGAGAGAATCTTAAGCAGGCTCCATGCTCAGCATGGGCTGGATCCCATGACCCTAAGATTATGACTTGAGCTGAAACCAAGAATCTGATGCTAAACAGACTGAGCCACAAAGGCACCCCTAGGCAATATGTAGTTCAAATAGCATTTTGAAAATGGAAATGGAAGCCTGAATGAGGTATACATTTTAATGTCTCCAGAATACTTTGCTTCTGTGTTGAATGGAATAGTCAATCCTTAAGAAGGCAGGTGGACCATTTGATATGTTCTCACACCAATCCCCAACTGCATTGTCCCCGCCTGGACACCTAGAATACTGGAACTAGAAATAATTATCAATAGCAGTGTTCTTTTCTCAAGACTGCTCTTTGAAACAAAGTTGATGGATCTCTACATTTATAACACCTGTGCTATGTTTTTTTTTTTCCAAAGATTTTATTTATTTATTTGAGAGAGAGAGAGAATGAGAGACAGAGAGCATGAGAGGAAGGAGGGTCAGAGGGAGAAGCAGACTCCCTGCCAAGCAGGGATCCCCATGCGGAACTCGATCCCGGGACTCCAGGATCATGACCTGAGCCGAAGGCAGTTGCTTAACCAACTGAGCCACCCAGGCACCCCACCTGTGCTATGTCTTAAAGTATGAAGCCCCAGGGTCCACCAGTCCTCAAGAGCTGAGACTAACACACTGAATCGGACTTTATCTGAAGATTAACTCACAAGAGCATTCACTTGTTCTAAATTAGAAAAAAAAAAATGCAATCTACTGTAGTTTATCCATTTTCCTCCCCCAAATGATCTGTTAAAAACATTTCATTTAGATACTCTCTGTTGTATTCATTCATCTGGTGGTGGCTGATGTGTGGTTAACATGAAGAGAAGGCAAAGGATGTGGGCCGGGCCAGGACAGACATTCCTAGACTTCCCACAGTCTCACTGTGCTGATGGCATCCCAGAAGTAAGCCCACCTTTCTTTGTAAATGTCATCCATGCCCTGATTCCAGTGCATCTCGGCATATATAGCCCTAACCATAGTGCTCTCAAAGTAAGGGTCACAGACCCCTGGGGAGTCCATAGACATTTTTCCAGTAATCCTCATAGTCAAAACTGCTTCCATAATAATTCTAAGACATTATTTAGCCTTTTCATTGCATTGACATGTGTACTAATGATGCAAAAGCAATCATGAGTAAAACTGCCAGTGCCTTCACATGAGTCAAAGCAGCGCACCACACTGTAATAGTAGTCACTGTAGTTTTCAAAACCACTCACTCGCAGGGGGAAAAAATGCCAGTTTTATTTTAAAATACATTTGTTGAAGGGCGCCTGGGTGGCTCAGATGGTTAAGCGTCTGCCTTTGGCTCAGGTCATGATCTCAGGGTCCTCCTGATCCCTCTTCCTCTGCCTACCCTCTGCTTGTACTCTGTCTCTCTCTCTCTCAAATAAATAAATCCATAAGTAAAATGTTTATTGAAACTGTATAAATTATTAAAAGTTATTTACAACCTTTGATTACCTATCTTGTTAATTCCTTCGGTGAAGAGGGGCGTCTGTATACACAATTCTGCATACTGAAGCGTAGTGGTTATTTCTTTTTTTTTTTTTTTAAGATTTTATTTATTTATTAGAGAGCGAGCGAGAGAGAAACAGCATGAGAGAGGAGAGGGTCAGAGGGAGAAACAGGCTCCCCGCCGAGCTGGGAGCCCGATGTGGGACTCAATCCCAGGACCCTGGGATCATGACCTGAGCCGAAGGCAGACGCTTAACCAACTGAGCCACCCAGGCGCCCCGCGTAGTGGTTATTTCAAGGAAAAGCACCTGTGCGATTGTTTGAGTTGTGAGCTTAACTGGCTCCTTCTTTTTTAATTTAACATGATTCCTACTTGAAAGAATTATCAAAAACTGTAGTTATTCAGACTTGGGTTTTTAGCAGATACTTTCTCAAAAATAAACCAGTGCATCTATCACTTCAAGAAAACAACAGACAGTTTTTAAGGAAAAAATCAAATTCTGGAAAATGTGATCTGCCACCCAACACTAACAGCTTCCTAAGTACTTACAGACTTTTCTGATGAGAACACTGTGATATTAACAAGTGTCATTTTCTGATGTTTTATAACAAAACATTTGGAAGCTCTACATAACTCAGCAAACAAATATTTTCATGACCAATACATGATGTTACACAATCATGCGTGAATAAAGACCCCCTTCTGAGTGTAACAAGTGTTAAAATTTCCCTGTTATGGTTTCACATAGTACATCACAGCTGCTCTTTAGGAAAGCACTGCCTGTAGAGTTTGGGTGTTGCATTAAAGAAGAATACCTACAAATGATCTGAAAAGCCTACTAACATATTCCTCACTTTTCTGACTACATAGCTAAATGAGGCAGTATTTTCTTGGTATATATACCTCAACCAAGGCAACACATCACACGTTTAATGCAGAGAAAATTAGTAGAAACTGTATTTCCTCTATGAAGTCATCCTTTAAAGAAGTTTGCAAAAACGTAAAATAATGTCACTTTTTTCAGTATTTTTTGAGAAATACAGTTACGTTTTGCTAAAATATGTTATTTCTTAATATATAATGGTAATAATTTTATTTTATTTTTTTAAAGATTTTATTTATTTATTTGACAAAGAGAGACACAGCAAGAGAGGGAACACAAGCAGGGGGGTGGGAGAGGGAGAAACAGGCTTCCCGCCAAGCAGGGAGCCCGATGTGGGGCTCGATCCCAGGACCCTGGGATCATGACCTGAGCCGGAGGCAGATGCTTAATGACTGAGCCACCCAGGAGCCCCTGGTTTTATAATTTTATTTATTTATTTATTTATTTATTTTGAGAGAAAGAAAGAGAGTGAGGAAACAAGGGGGGGCAGAGGGGAGACAGAATCCCAAGCAGGCTCCACACCCAGCGTGCAACCTGCCACAGGGCATGGTTTCATGACTGGAGATCATGACCTGAGCTGAAATCAAGGGTCAGATGCTTAAGCAACTGAGCCACCCAGGTGCCCCAGGTTTTGTTATTTTAAATAAGTTAATGAATATTTATTTTTTTAATTTTAATTCCTTATATGATAAATATCATAGATATAAATCCACATCAAATCTTAGTAAACAAAAATTGATTATTATTCTAAAAAAATAATAAAAATAAATCCACATCAATGAAAGCTCTTTGAAGCCCTGGATAATTTTTAAGAATGTAAAAGAGTCTTGAGGTAAAATTTTTTTTTTTTTAATTTGCTGCTTTACTGCAAATCAATACACTCAATCTACTATTATAAAGTTCAGCAATATAACAAACCCTCTAAGGCAGGGACCAAGATATGTACTAATGTCAGAAAAAAAAAAATTGTAGGGTGACCATTATCTTCAGAAAAACAGTCACTGACAGTTTTCTTCATACAGACTTCTATAAATTATGCTAGTAAACCAAGTAAGCTCAGTATGTTTCATTCTGTAAATCAATGATTACCATCAAGATAGCAGTCATATCTTGATGAAGTCCCAATAGTTCATTTTTGCCCTTGCTTCCCTTGCCTTTGGTGATGTTTCTAGGAAAAAGTTGCTGCGGCTGAGGTCGAAGAGGTTGCTACCTACGTTCTCCTTTAGGATTTTGAGGGACTCCTGTCTCACATTGAGGTCTTTCAACCATTTGGAGTCTATTTTTGTGTGTGGTGTAAGGAAATGGTCCAGTTTCATTCTTCTGCATGGGGCTGTCCAATTTTCCCAACACGATCTGTTGAAGAGACTGTCTTTTTTCCATTGGACATTCTTTCCTGCTTTGTCGAAGATTAGTTGACCATAGAGTTGAGGGTGCATCTCTGGGCTCTCTGTTCTGTTCCATTGATCTATGTGCCTGTTTTTGTGCCAGTACTATACTGTCTTGATGATGACAGCTTTGTAATAGAGCTGGAAGTCCGGGATTGTGATGCCACCAGCTTTGCTTTGCTTTTTCAACATTCCTCTGGCTATTCGGGGTCTTTTCTGGTTCCATACAAATTTTAGGATGATTTGTTCCATTTCTTTGAAAAAAGTGGATGGTATTTTGATAGGGATTGCATTGAATGTGTAGATTGCTCTAGATAGCATAGACATTTTCACAATATTTGTTCTTCCAATCCATGAGCATGGAACATTTTTCCATTTCTTTGTGTCTTCCTCAATTTCTTTCATGAGTATTTTATAGTTTTCTGAGTACAGATCCTTTGTCTCTTTGGTTAGATTTCTTCCTAGGTATCTTATGGTTTTGGGTGCAATTGTAAATGGGATCGACTCCTTAATTT
>NW_023270028.1:13874-14408 GCF_011800145.1 Mirounga leonina
TAGATGGCTTTTATGATATTGAGGTATGTACCCTCTATCCCTACACTGTGAAAAGTTTTAATCAAGAAAGGATGCTTTTTCTGCATCTATTGAGAGGATCATATGGTTCTTGTTCTTTCTTTTATTAATGCATTGTATCACATTGATTGATTTGCGGATGTTGAACCAACCTTGCAGCCCAGGGATAAATCCCACTTGGTCGTGGTGAATAATCCTTTTAATGTACTGTTGGATCCTACTGGCTAGTATTTTGGTGAGAATTTTTGCATCCATGTTCATCAGGGATATTGGTCTGTAATTCTCCTTTTTGATGGGGTCTTTGGTTTTGGGATCAGGGTAATGGTGGCTTCATAAACGAGTTTGGAAGTTTTCCTTCCATTTCTATTTTTTGGAACAGTTTCAGAAGAATAGGTATTAATTCTTCTTGAAATGTTTGGTAGAATTCCCCTGGGAAGCCATCTGGCCCTGGGCTTTTGTTTGTTGGGAGATTTTTGATGACTGCTTCAATTTCCTTAGTGGTTATAGGTCTGTTCC
>NW_023270028.1:14418-16630 GCF_011800145.1 Mirounga leonina
ACTGCTAGAACTCATACAGGAATTCAGTAAAGTGGCAGGATATAAATCAATGCACAGAAATCAGTGGCATTCCTATACACCAACAACAAGACAGAAGAAAGAGAAATTAAGGAGTTGATCCCATTTACAATTGCACCCAAAACCATAAGATACCTAGGAAGAAATCTAACCAAAGAGGCAAAGGATCTCTACTCAGAAAACTATAAAATACTCATGAAAGAAATTGAGGAAGACACAAAGAAATGGAAAAACGCTCCATGCTCATGGATTGGAAGAAAAAATATTGTGAAGATGTCAATGCTACCTAGAGCAATCTACACATTCAATGCAATCCCTATCAAAATACCATCCACTTTTTTCAAAGAAATGGAACAAATAATCCTAAAATTTGTATGGAACCAGAAAAGACCCCGCATAGCCAGAGGAATGTTGAAAAAGAAAAGCAAAGCTGGCGGCATCACAATTCCGGACTTCCAGCTCTATTACAAAGCTGTCATCATCAAGACAGCATGGTACTGGCACAAAAGCAGACACATAGATCAATGGAACAGAATAGAGAGCCCAGAAATGGACCCTCAACTCTATGGTCAACTCATCTTTGACAAAGCAGGAAAGAATATCCAATGGAACAAAGACAGTCTCTTCAACAAATGGTGTTGGAAAAATTGGATAGCCACATGCAGAAGAATGAAACTGGACCATTTCCTTACACCAAACACAAAAATAGACTCCAAATGGTTGAAAGACCTCAATGTGAGACAGGAGTCCATCAAAATCCTAAAGGAGAACACAGGCAGCAACCTCTTCGACCTCAGCCACAGCCACTTCTTCCTAGAAACATCGCCAAAGGCAAGGGAAGCAAGGGCAAAAATGAACTATTGGGACTTCATCAAGATAAAAAGCTTTTGCAAAGCAAAGGAAACAGTCAACAAAACCAAAAGACAACCGACAGAATGGGAGAAGATATTTGCAAATGACATATCAGGTAAAGGGCTAGTATTCAAAATCTATAAAGAACTCATCAAACTCAACACCCAAAGAACAAAGAATCCAATCAAGAAATGGGCAGAAGACATGAACAGACATTTTTCCAAAGAAGACATCCAAATGTCAACAGACACATGAAAAAGTGCTCAATATTGCTCGGCATCAGGGAAATCCAAATCAAAACCTCAATGAGATACCACGTCACACCAGTCAGAATGGCTAAAATTAACAAGTCAGGAAATGACAGATGTTGGCGGGGATGTGGAGAAAGGGGAACCCTCCTACACTGTTGGTGGGAATGCAAGCTGGTGCAGCCACTCTGGAAAACTGTATGGAGGTTCCTCAAAAAGTTGAAAATAGAGCTACCATATGATCCAGCAATTGCACTACTGGGTATTTACACCAAAGATACAAAAGTAGGGATCCGAAGGGGTACATGCACCCCGATGTTTATAGCAGCAATGTCCACAATAGCCAAACTGTGGAAAGAGCCAAGATGTCCATCGACAGATGAATGGATAAAGAAGAAGTGGTATATATATACAATGGAATATTATGCAGCCATCAAAAGGAATGAGATCTTGCCATTTGCAATGACAGGGATGGAACTGGAGGGTATTATGTTGAGTGAAATAAGTCAAACAGAGAAAGACATGTATCATATGATCTCACTGATATGAGGAATTCTTAATTGTAGGAAACAAACTGAGGGTTGCTGGAGTGGGGGGTGGGGTGGGAGGGATGGGGTGACTGGGTGATAGACACTGGGGAGGGTATGTGCTCTGGTAAGCGCTGTGAATTGTGCAAGACTGTTGAATCTCAGATCTGTACCTCTGAAACAAATAATGCAATATATGTTAAGAAAAAAAAAAAAAAGAAGAAGAAGAAGGTAGCAGGAGGGGAAGAATGAAGCGGGGGAAATTGGGAGGGGTAGACGAACCATGAGAGATGATGGACTCTGAAAAACAAACTGAGGGTTCTAGAGGAGAGAGGGGTCGGGGGATGAGTTGGCCTGGTGGTGGGTATTGAGGAGGGCACATTCTGCATGGAGCACTGGGTGTTATGCACAAACAATGAATCATGGAACACTTCATCTAAAACTAATGATGTAATGTATGGGGATTAACATAAGAATATAATTAATTAATTAATTAAAAAAAAAAAAAAGAACGTTGAAGCCATTGGGGAAATTTCCTGACACTAAATGGCTCTGGCATTTTCCAGT
>NW_023270029.1:0-11741 GCF_011800145.1 Mirounga leonina
GGAGAAGTGAATCCGACGCGATATTCGGGAGGATAGACGGCGGGGGAGGGGCCTCCGTCGGCCGCTTCTGGCAAGTGATAGAACCACGGAGCACAAAATCGGAACTTTTAAGTCTGCTCCGCTGAGGGACGTCACTCCAGTGGCTAAGCGGGGGGTGGAACCCTCCGGGACAGTGTGGTCTCAGGACCCTCGGGGTCGCAGAAAGACCGGGGGTGCCTGAGTGCGGCAGAGCTCCCAGGTATCGGAGCAGGGAAGCCGGCTGCAGAGGCGGAGCCCAGGCGCGGGCTCTCAGCTCGGGGTGGCCCTAAACCGGGATCCGCGGCACAGTCGGGCCCCTGCTCCTCCAGCAGGGACCCAACAAGCGGCAGATCCGGGGAGACTCACCTTCCTCCCCCGGGAGGAGCCGCGCGGGAGTGCACCGCAGGGATCTGCTGGGTTTGGAGACTCCACCCGGGGTCGGGTGCCAGAGATAGAGGCGCGCGGTCGCAGGCCGGGTGAGCACGGAGTGCGGCCGGACACCGGGGAGACGGGAGTGACTGACGGCTTTTCTCTGGGGGCTCACTGAGGAGCGGGGCCCCGAGTTCTCGGCTCCTCTGGGGCAGAGATTGGGAGGCCGCCATTTTCACTCTCCGCCTCCAAAGCTGTACGGAAAGCTCGCAGGGAACAAAGGCCCTGGAGAGCAAACCTGAGCAGATTACTTAGCATGGACCAGGCAAGGATGGGGCAATTCCGCCTCCGGCAAAGTCATTTGGAAACCATGGCAACAGGCCCCTCCCCAGAAGATCAGCGAGAACAGCCAGCCAAGACCAAGTTTACCGATCAATGAGAACGGTAGAACTCCAGCGCTAGGGGAATACTGCACATAGAATTCACGGCTTTTTTACCATGATTCTTTAGTCTTTTAAAGTTAATTTTTTTGAACTGTCTTTTTTTTTTTTTGAATTTTTCGTTTTCCCTTTTTCAACCAACATCTTATCAATCCCTTTTTTTAAAAAACATTTTTATTTTTCATTTTTAGAGTCATATTCTATCCCTTCATAGTAGTTACCCGTATTTTTGGCATATATATATAAGTTGTTCTCTCTTTAAAATTTTGAGATAGTTTCTTCTAACACATTAAAATATACCCTAAATCTCTAGTATATGGTGTTTTCTACTCCCCTGCCTGATCACATTCTCTCCCTTTTTTTTCTTTTTTCTTTTTTTAAATCCTTTCTTTTTTCAAAAACTTCTTATCAATTCCTTTTATAAAATTTTTTATACTTTCCATCTTTATAGTCATATTCCAACCCTTCATCATATCAACCCTTATTTTTGTACATATATAAGTTTTTCTTTCTTTAAAATTTTGGGAGGCACTTTCTTCTAAAAGACCAAAATACACCCCAAATCTAGTGTGTGGCACTGATCTATATACCAGCCTGATCATATTTGATCACATTCTGGTTTTTTGTTGTTGTTGTTGTTTTGTTTTGTTTTGTTTTTATCTTTTTCTTTTTCTTTTACTTTTTTTTCTTTTTCCTTTTTCTCTCTTTCCGTTTCTTTTTCCACTGCTTCAGGTCTTTTCTGATTTGTTTAGAGTATATTTTCTGGGGACATTGTTACTCTGCTAGCATTTTGTTCTCTCATTAATCTATTCTCCTCTGCACAAAATGACAAGATGGAAAAAATCACCTCAACAAAAAAAACAAGAGGTAGTACCGACTGCCAGGGACCTACTCAATAAGGACTTTAGTACGATGTCAGATCTAGAGTTCAGATCATCACTTTAAAGATACTAGCTAGGCTTGAAAAAAATATGGACGTTATTAGAGAAACCCTTTCTGGAGAAGTAAAAGAACTAAAATCTAACCAAGTAGAAATCAAAAAGGCTATTAATGAGGTGCAATCAAAAATGGGGGCGCTAACTGCTAGGATTAATGAGGCAGAAGAGAGAATCAGTAATATAGAAGACCAAATGATGGAAAATAAAGAAGCTGAGAAAAAGAGAGATAAACAACTACTGGATCACAAGGGCAGAATTCAAGAGATAAGGGATACCATAAGACAAAACAACATTAGAATAATTGGGATCCCAGAAGAAGAAGAAAGAGAGAGGGGGGCAGAAGGTATAACGGAGCAAATTGTAGCAGAGAACTTCCCTAATTTGGGGAAGGAAACAGGCATCAAAATCCAGGAAGCACAGAGAACCCCTCTCAAAATCAATAAAAATAGGTCAACACCCCGACATCTAATAGTAAAACTTACGAGTCTCATAGACAAAGAGAAAATCCTGAAAGCAGCTCGGGAGAAGAGATATGTAACCTACAATGGTAGAAACATTAGATTGGCAACAGACCCACCCACAGAGACCTGGCAGGCCAGAAAGGACTGGCAGGATATATTCAGAGCACTAAATGAGAAAAATATGCAGCCAAGAATACTATATCCAGCTAGGCTGTCACTGAAAATTGAAGGAGAGATAAAAAGCTTCCAGGACAAACAAAAACTGAAGGAATTTGCAAACACAAAACCAGGCTACAAGAAATCTTGAAAGGGGCCCTCTAAGCAAAGAGAGACCCTAAAAACAACATAGACCAGAAAGGAACACAGACAATATACGGTAACAGTCACCTTACAGGCAATACAATGGCACTAAATTCCTATCTTTCAATAGTTACCCTGAATGTAAATGGGCTAAATTCCCCCAATCAAAAGACACAGGCTATGAAACTGGATTAAAAAACAAGACCCATCGATATGCTGTCTGCAAGAGACTCATTTTAGAACCAAAGACACCCCCAGATTGAAAGTGAGGGGGTGGAAAACCATTTACCATGCTAATGGGCACCAAAAGAAAGCTGGGGTGGCAATCCTTATATCAGACAAAATAGATTTTAAACCAAAGACTGTAATAAGAGATGAGGAAGGACACTATATCCTACTTAAAGGGTCTATCCAACAAGAAGATCTAACAATTGTAAATATCTATGCCCCTAACATGGGAACAGCCAATTATACAAGGCAATTAATAACAAAAGCAAAGAAACACATCGACAACAATACAATAATAGTGGGGGACTTTAACACCCCCCTCACTGAAATGGACAGATCGTCTAAGCAAAAGATCAACAAGGAAATAAAGACTTTAAATGACACACTGGACCAAATGGACTTCACAGACATATTCAGAACATTCCATCCCAAAGCAACGGAATACACATTCTTCTCTAGTGCCCATGGAACATTCTCCAGAATAGATCACATCCTAGGTCACAAATCAGGTCTCAACTGGTACCAAAAGATTGGGATCATTCCCTGCCTATTTTCAGACCACAATGCTTTGAAACTAGAACTCAATCACAAGAGGGAAGTCAGAAAGAACTCAAATACATGGAGGCTAAAGAGCATCCTACTGAAGAATGAATGGGTCAACCAGGAAATTAAAGAAGAATTAAAAAAATTCATGGAAACCAATGAAAATGAAAACACAACTATTCAAAATCTTTGGGATGCAGCCAAGGCAGTCCTAAGAGGAAAGTATATAGCAATACAAGCCTTTCTCAAGAAACAAGAAAGGTCTCAAGTACACAACCTAACCCTACACCTAAAGGAGCTGGAGAAAGAACAGCAAATAAAGCCTAAACCCAGCAGGAGAAGAGAAATAATAAAGATCAGAGCAGAAATCAATGAAATAGAAACCAAAAGAACAGTAGAACAGATCAACGAAAGTAGGAGCTGGTTCTTTGAAAGAATTAACAAGATTGATAAACCCCTGGCCAGACTTATCAAAAAGAAAAGAGAAAGGATCCAAATCAACAAAATCATGAATGAAAGAGGAGAGATCACAACCAACACCAAAGAAATACAAACAATTATAAGAACATATTATGAGCAACTCTATGCCAGCAAATTAGATAACCTGGAAGAAATGGATGCACTCCTAGAGATGTATCAACTACCAAAACTGAACCAGGAAGAAATGGAAAACCTAAACAGACCTATAACCACTAAGGAAATTGAAGCAGTCATCAAAAATCTCCCAAGAAACAAAAGCCCACGGCCAGATGGCTTCCCAGGGGAATTCTACCAAACATTTCAAGAAGAATTAATACCTATTCTTCTGAAACTGTTCCAAAAAATAGAAATGGGAGGAAAACTTCCAAACTCGTTTTATGAGGCCACCATTACCTTGTTCCCCAAACCAGACAAAGACCTCATCAAAAAGGAGAATTACAGACCAATATCCTTAATGAACATGGATGCAAAAATTCTCATCAAAATACTAGCCAATAAGATCCAACAGTACATGAAAAGGACTATTCACCATGACCAAGTGGAATTTATCCCTGGGCTGCAAGGTTGGTTCAACATCTGCAAATCAATCAACGTTTTACAATACATTAACAAAAGAAAGAACAAGAATCATATGATCCTCTCGATAGATGCAGAAAAAGCTTTTGACAAAGTACAGCATCCTTTCTTGATCAAAACTCTTCAGAGTATAGGGATCGAGGGTACATACCTCAATATCATAAAAGCCATCTATGAAAAACGCACAGTGAATATCATCCTCAATGGGGAAAAACTGAGAGCTTTCCCCCTAAGGTCAGGAACATAGCAGGGATGTCCATTATCACCACTGTTATTCAACATAGTATTAGAAGCCCTAGCCACAGCAGTCAGACAACAAAAAGAAATAAAAGACATCCAAATCGGCAAAGAAGAAGTCAAACTCTCCCTCTTTGCAGAGGATATGATACTTTATGTGGAAAACCCCAAAGACTCCACCCCAAAACTGCTAGAACTCATACAGGAATTCAGTAAAGTGGCAGGATATAAAAATCAATGCACAGAAATCAGTGGCATTCCTATACACCAACAACAAGACAGAAGAAAGAGAAATTAAGGAGTCGATCCCATTTACAATTGCACCCAAAACCATAAGATCCCTAGGAATAAATCTAACCCAAGAGGCAAAGGATCTGTACTCAGAAAACTATAAAATACTCATGAAAGAATTTGAGGAAGATGCAAAGAAATGGAAAAACGTTCCATGCTCATGGATTGGAAGAACAAATATTGTGAAGATGTCAATGCTACCTAGAGCAATCTACACATTCAATGCAATCCCCATCAGAAACCATCCACTTTTTTCAAAGAAATGGAACAAATAATCCTAAAATTTGTATGGAACCAGAAAAGACCTCGAATAGCAAGAGGAATGTTGAAAAAGAAAAGCAAAGCTGGCGGCATCATAATGCCGGACTTCAAGCTCTATTACAAAGCTGTCATCATCAAGACAGTATGGTACTGGCACAAAAACAGACACATAGATCAATGGAACAGAACAGAGAGCCCAGACATGGACCCTCAACTCTATGGTCAGCTAATCTTTGACAAAGCAGGAAAGAATGTCCAATGGAAAAAAGACAGTCTCTTCAACAAATGGTGTTGGGAAAATTGGACAGCCACATGCAGAACAATGAAACTGGACCATTTCCTTACACCACACACAAAAATAGACTCCAAATGGTTGAAAGACCTCAATGTGAGACAGGAATCCATCAAAATCCTAAAGGAGAACACAGGCAGCAACCTCTTCGACCTCAGCCGCAGCAACTTCTTCCTAGAAACATCACCAAAGGCAAGGGAAGCAAGGGCAAAAATGAACTTTTGGGACTTCTTCAAGATAAAAACCTTTTGCACAGCAAAAAAAGTCAACAAAGCCAAAAGACAACCGACAGAATGGGAGAAGATATTTGCAAATGACATATCAGATAAAGGGCTAGTATCCAAAATCTATAAAGAACTCATCAACCTCAACACCGAAAGAACAAATGATCCAATCAAGAAATGGGCAGAAGACATGAACAGACATTTTTCCAAAGAAGACATCCAAATGGCCAACAGACACATGAAAAAGTGCTCAACATCGCTCGGCATCAGGGAAATCCAAATCAAAACCTCAATGAGATACCACCTCACACCAGTCAGAATGGCTAAAATTAACAAGTCAGGAAACAACAGATGTTGGCGGGGATGCGGAGAAAGGGGAACCCTCCTACACTGTTGGTGGGAATGCAAGCTGGTGCAGCCACTCTGGAAAACTGTATGGAGGTTCTTCAAAAAGTTGAAAATAGAGCTACCATATGATCCAGCAATTGCACTACTGGGTATTTACCCCAACGATACAAAAGTAGGGATCCAAAGGGGTACGTGTACCCCGATGTTTATAGCAGCAATGTCCACAATAGCCAAACTGTGGACAGAGCCAAGATGTCCATCGACAGATGAATGGATAAAGAAGATGTGGTATATATATACAATGGAATATTATGCAGCCATCAAAAGTAATGAAATCTTGCCATTTGCAATGACGTGGATTGAACTGGAGGGTATTATGCTGAGTGAAAAAGTCAATCAGAGAAAGACATGTATCATATAACCTCACTGATATGAGGAATTCTTAATCTCAGGAAACAAACTGAGGGTTGCTGGAGCGGGGGGTGGGGTGGGAGGGATGGGGTGGCTGGGTGATAGACATTGGGGAGGGTATGTGCTATGGTGAGCGCTGTGAATTGTGCAAGACTGTTGAATCTCAGATCTGTACCTCTGAAACAAATAATGCAATATATGTTAAGAAAAAAAAAAGAAGATAGCAGGAGGGGAAGAATGAAGGGGGAGAATCGGAGGGGGAGACGAACCATGAGAGACGATGGACTCTGAAAAACAAACTGAGCGTTCTAGAGGGGAGGGGAGTGGGAGGATGGGTTAGCCTGGTGGTGGGTATTAAAGAGGGCACGTTCTGCATGGAGCACTGGGTGTTATGCACAAAAAATGAATCATGGAACACTACATCTAAAACTAATGATGTAATGTATGGTGATTAACATAACGATAAAATTTTTTGAAAAAATTAATGAAGAATAATGTGCCCATGAGACATGACACTTGCTTCTCATTGAGAAGTTGACAGAATAGCAAAGGTATAAGGTGAGGAAGTGAGCTAATCAACATCCGAAAGAAGAGAAATACAGAAGGGAACAAAAAGCATAAAGTCTTTAAGATAGGAAGGTTTCTAGATCCTGGAGGAAAGCAAGTTCAGTATGGCTAAAGCAGACAAGGTAGGAGCAGCAGGTTGGGGGTGTGGAGACTGGGGATCACAGGAATGTGGGGGAGGGTTGTGCAGGCATGGAAAATGTCATTCTCCTGAACAAAATTTCCAGTGAAGACTCAGAGGAAGAAAATCGAGCTGCATAGAACATTATTTTGCTACTGGGGCAATGTTTAATGATGTCCATGAAGAAAATATGACTGCAGTCTAAATAAGGAATGACAACTCAGTTGACAAACCCATGGGCCTGATCTCTGAATCAGCATGGTGATATTAAACATGGGTCTTTCTAATAAGATCTCCCCCCACAAAAAAAACACATACTTATATTCTTTTTATCATTTGTCTTATTTCTCGAAATCTGTGCCTGGACTGGGTATTATATGTGAATGATGAATCACTAAATTCTACTCCTGAAACCAATATTACTAGATATGTTAACTAACTTGAATTTAAAAAAAAAAAAAATCTATGCCTGGAAATCCTTGATGGGTGAAAATGCGTCCTTTAAGCTCCAAATTTTCCAGCCTGTTCTCTATTAGGCCAAGTATTCACAGGAAGAAAAAATATATACTGAAAATCAGCAAGTTATTATAGAGGATAAATTATCACAGCCAGGATATCTGCTTCTTTATTCATTAAAAACATTGCTATGAATGGTCCATGTGTGTTATGAGTTTCAATTTTATTCTACAGTTGGCAATTCTTCTAGCTCTACCCCCCATTCCACATACACTAGGGTGGCAAGGACACTCATTCTCACCCACCCACAGTTGCTCAATGCTCTGTAAACACATCTTTCTGTGGAAATAACATTGGTTTAGAAATATGTCCAAAGGTAATGATGTCTTTCGTAGAGCTTTTTTTAATAGCTTTATCTTAAGAATTTTTTAAAAATTATTTGTTATATAATTAACACATCACCATTATCAATGATACAAAGTCAATTCTTTTCATGTTTACTTACTCTCCTCTAGTCCTTCTTTATGTAAATATTTAATGCTATTATTAGAGCCATAACTTAGCTTTTGTTCTCTTTTTCATGTAGCAGTAAATAACAGCAATAATTTACATATGTTAATTAATGTAATCCAATCATGCAGGAATTATTATTATTATTAAGCCAATTTTACCGATGGAGAAGCAGAAGTACTGAGAGGTTGTGTAATTTGCCCAATGTGGCACAATAAGTAAGGAGCCTGGGATTTCATTCCAGGCAGTTTGACAAGTGAGTCTATTCTGTTAACCCCTGTGTTGTCCAAACTTAAGTCCAGTTAAAATACTCCCAGGGGCACCTGAGTGACTCAGTCAGTTAACTGTCCGACTCTTGATTTCCACTCAGGTCATGATCTAAGGGTCATGAGATTGAGCCCTGCATCGGGCTCTACCCTCAGCATGAAGTCTGTTTGTCCCTCTTCTTCTGCTCCTCCCCCTGCTTGCTCTCTCTCTCTGTCAAATAAGATCTTTTTAAAAAAGATCTTATTTATTTGAAAGAGACAGTGTGAGAGAGAGAGAGCATGAGCCTGGGCGAGGGGCAAAGGGAAAGGGAGAAGCAGACACTCCGCTGAGCAGGGAAGCCACCGCAGGGCTCCATCCCAGGACCCCAGGATCAGGACCTGAGCCAAAGGCAGACGCTTAACTGACTGAGCCCCAGGTGCCCCAAATAAAATCTTTTAAAAAAAATATGCCCACACTGGATTTCAAATTTCTTCTTTTCCAGATACTTTTCTTGCTTATATGAACATTATTTTAGCCAGGAAATGTATCAAATTATTGTATTTATTACTTCATTCCACAAATATTTATTGAGTGTCTATTAAACTGATGACTGGAATTTCATTACTATATTTTCACTCGTGTGAGTTTAGTGGCTACCTACTATTAAAAATTGGAATGCTGTGACATTGATCTCTGACTTTGACATTTGGCTAAAATCTGCCATTCGGGTTCAGCTTTGGCCTCAACCTATTTCAACATCATTTCTGAGGATCCCTGAAATTTTGTATAATCAATAATCCAATGATCTTTGTAGGTAATAATTATATAAAATCACTATCATAATGTTGCTAATATAATCAAGGCATAATTTGTGGATCTATTTTAATATATGAATATTCACTTACAGTTATATGTATTTTGGATCTATCTTGGAGTGGAAAACTTCTTGCCAGTCTCTTCCAAAAAGACAACTCAAAAAATTGATATTGTAGGGCACCTGGGTGGCTCAGTTGGTTAAGCGACTGCCTTCGGCTCAGGTCATGATCCTGGAGTCCCGGGATCGAGTCCCACATCGGGCTCCCTGCTCGGCAGGGAGTCTGCTTCTCCCTCTGACCCTCCTCCCTCTCATGCTCTCTGTCTCTCATTCTCTCTCTCTCTCAAATAAATAAATAAATAAAATCTTTTAAAAAAATTGATATTGTATCTATAAGGTTGATATTTTGGGGACACCTGGGTGGCTCAGTCAGTTAAGCATCTGCCTTCCGCTCAGGTCATGATCCCAGGATCCTGGGATCAAGTCCCGCATCGGGCTTCTTGCTCAGCAAGGAGCCTGCTTCTCCTTCTGCCTGCAGCTCCCTCTGCTTGTGCTCTGTCTCTCTCTCTCTCAAATAAATAAAATCTTTAAAAAAAATTGATATTTGCAAGAACTCCTTTAAGACATCAAAGCCCATTATTGGCCTTATTCATCCATCTGTCTTAAACACATTCCTGGAATTAAAAAAAATATGACTTTATAAATGGGTAATTTGGGCTCACTTTTTAATTTTCTGTACTCATACATATGGTAAGGGTGGGTGGCAGAAATAAGGACAACTTTCGTTTAAAGCCCCGCCTCTTTTCCCCAGCCCTTGTTAATATCTATTGCCCCTGAGAGTTCCGTAAGAATAAAGCAGACAGCGTGGGAAGAAATCCTGAAGCAGAAATGTCCTCCTGCCTCTAAGTAACAAATACTGAGCAAGACTCTACCTTACCTTAGAATTTAGAAGTCAATTATCATAAGGATGTATATTTATGGATTTATTTGAATAAAAAATGAAGCATTACTTGTCCTATCAGAAATGTTTCATCTGATTAGTTATTTTGACAATGAGAACTGGAAATTTAATCAGCTAAATGTGTAAGTCATGGTTTAGAAAATAAGTTAAAGAATTTTATGAGGCTTTTTATTTACAAAACTGTAATTGAGTTAATAATATTTTAATTTTCCAAAATTTCTTAAGTATATTAGGTGTCTTTAAGTAAGAAAGTAACAATCAGGGGGTGGAGCAAGATGGCAGAGGAGTAGGAGACCTGGATTTCGTCTCCTCTCAGGAATTCAGCTGGATAGGGATCAAACCATTCTGAACACCTACAAACTCAACAGGAGATCGAAGAAAAGAAGAGCAACAACTCTCTCATCAGAAAAGCGACCACTTTCTGGAAGGTAGGACGTGTGGAGAAGTGAATCCGACGCGATATTCGGGAGGATAGACGGCGGGGGAGGGGCCTCCGTCGGCCGCTTCTGGCAAGTGATAGAACCACGGAGCACAAAATCGGAACTTTTAAGTCTGCTCCGCTGAGGGACGTCACTCCAGTGGCTAAGCGGGGGGTGGAACCCTCCGGGACAGTGTGGTCTCAGGACCCTCGGGGTCGCAGAAAGACCGGGGGTGCCTGAGTGCGGCAGAGCTCCCAGGTATCGGAGCAGGGAAGCCGGCTGCAGAGGCGGAGCCCAGGCGCGGGCTCTCAGCTCGGGGTGGCCCTAAACCGGGATCCGCGGCACAGTCGGGCCCCTGCTCCTCCAGCAGGGACCCAACAAGCGGCAGATCCGGGGAGACTCACCTTCCTCCCCCGGGAGGAGCCGCGCGGGAGTGCACCGCAGGGATCTGCTGGGTTTGGAGACTCCACCCGGGGTCGGGTGCCAGAGATAGAGGCGCGCGGTCGCAGGCCGGGTGAGCACGGAGTGCGGCCGGACACCGGGGAGACGGGAGTGACTGACGGCTTTTCTCTGGGGGCTCACTGAGGAGCGGGGCCCCGAGTTCTCGGCTCCTCTGGGGCAGAGATTGGGAGGCCGCCATTTTCACTCTCCGCCTCCAAAGCTGTACGGAAAGCTCGCAGGGAACAAAGGCCCTGGAGAGCAAACCTGAGCAGATTACTTAGCATGGACCAGGCAAGGATGGGGCAATTCCGCCTCCGGCAAAGTCATTTGGAAACCATGGCAACAGGCCCCTCCCCAGAAGATCAGCGAGAACAGCCAGCCAAGACCAAGTTTACCGATCAATGAGAACGGTAGAACTCCAGCGCTAGGGGAATACTGCACATAGAATTCACGGCTTTTTTACCATGATTCTTTAGTCTTTTAAAGTTAATTTTTTTGAACTGTCTTTTTTTTTTTTTGAATTTTTCGTTTTCCCTTTTTCAACCAACATCTTATCAATCCCTTTTTTTAAAAAACATTTTTATTTTTCATTTTTAGAGTCATATTCTATCCCTTCATAGTAGTTACCCGTATTTTTGGCATATATATATAAGTTGTTCTCTCTTTAAAATTTTGAGATAGTTTCTTCTAACACATTAAAATATACCCTAAATCTCTAGTATATGGTGTTTTCTACTCCCCTGCCTGATCACATTCTCTCCCTTTTTTTTCTTTTTTCTTTTTTTAAATCCT
>NW_023270030.1:0-97656 GCF_011800145.1 Mirounga leonina
GTGCCTGGCAGAAGGCAGGTTGCTGTTGCCTGGGCTTTGCAGAGACAATTTTTTGATAGTGAGCTCCTTTTGTTTTTTGCTTGTTTTGTCTGTTGAATTTTTGTTCTGTGAGTTTTTTTTTCCATTTTCCTGAATGTAAATATTATAGTGTCATTTTAAATTTTTGTTTTATTTTTTTTTCGTTTCTTATATGAGGGTCTGGCTTTTTATTTCTCATCCGCAATCAAAATTTTATATCATTAATCTGTTATATTTTATTTATTTTTTTTGGCCAATTTTCATCTTTTGTTTATTTGTGAGGTTGTAAAAAAAATTATTGGTTTTATTGGCTATTTTTTTGGTTTGTTTTATAAGTTGTCTTTGTAGAGTTAAAATATTTTGTTTCCAATCTGGTGGTCTGGGAAAGGACTTTAAGAAAATGGTTTTTTTTTTTTGTTTTTTCAGTTGTACTTTTTCCAGGAAACAACATAAATAATATTTGTAATATACAATCCAGCTAAATTGTTTTTGGTCTCCAAAGAGCACTGTATATGCAATGCTTAGATCTTAGCACTATTATGTTCTTATTGTAAAACATTGGCATAATTATCCGTGTGCCATTTTATCTTTCATTCAATGCTTTTTTTTCCCCCAGAGAGATTCCTTGAGAAAATTTTCACTTTTTCGGAAAATTGAAAATAATATGACCTTGGAATGCTAGTCATCACTCTTCCATTCTTTAGTATTTGCTACCTTGGACCCAGCAACCTTAACCAATGCTGATCTTACCTGAGGTGCCTTCTTGGGTTCTCATCTGTTTTTTACCTCCCAGGTGCTGTTTTTTTCTCTGTTGCATGTCTTGTCCCCAGGAGCCTGTGTCACTGCTGCTTGGTGCTCTTCAAAATCAGCATACTGCGTACTTCATTATATTTAAGTTTATATTTTGCCGTGTTTTCCTTTATCTCCTATGTTTTAAGTCTTGCCTTTGACTTGTCATCTTGGGCTGCTTTTTGTCTCACACCTTGGGTCCTAAGACACATCTTAGATCCATCTTCGCAGGGAATGATCAGCTAGTACTTTGAGCTATTTCCACAGTTCCTAAGTTGTGGTTTTGAGCCTCTCTCACCATTCATACTACTGCTGGTTTTTGCCCCTCACCCTAGGTCCTGAGTTACTTGTTTGATCTGCCATCAGCAGCTGCTGCTGTGCTACTTCTCATTTCTCATACCCTAAGTAGCAAATATGATTCACCAGCACTAGGACCATGCTGTTGCTCTTATGCACCTCCCCCCGGGTCATAAGTTAGGACTTTGACTTCCATCGCCAAGACTCGTATCTTGCTTTCTGCACACTCTCCTCTGGTTTCTGAGAACACACTTTGACCATTAGGGCATGCTGCCACTGCAACACTTTCCCTAGGCCCATTCCACTGTTATACTATGTCATCCCTAAGCTCTTGATTCTGCTACATCCTGCCTACCTTTCTGCTAAGGCCTTAGTCACATAATGAGTCCCAGTGACTCAGACCTAGTTCAGTAAATGTTGTGCACATGCCCTCAAATCTGATACCAGCACTCTGGTAATGCAAGTGCTCCCATGCCCCAGGGTTCAGATGTCATAGTAGTTCCACATGCTTCTGAGCCTAAAGCCCAGCTCTGTTGTCATGCTGAGTGTCAGCATGCAAGACCTGGCTCCAAGTTAGACCCACTTGGGTAGAACTTCCTCCATGCATGCAGAACAACCAAATAACCTTAATAGCTTTTGCTGCCAGAGAACCCAACAGCCCTAACCACCACTGCCACCACAAACATGTGCAGGAGACCTGGAAACTTGGCCAATAAGATCCATATAGTATTTTCTATGTTGACCTCAGCTGACAGAACTGCTTGTAGAATACATTTCTGCACCCTTTTCAGAATCAGAGATGCTGCATCCTACTCGACTCGCACCCTGCAGCCACCTTCAGGTGAAAAGTTTCCCCAGTGAAGGTAGTTTGAAGAGGACAGAAGAGGTGACTGCCCTCTGAAATGTGGAGACATCAATGTGTAGGTACCTGCAACACACAAACAAAAAAGAAAATATGACACCACCAAAAATCACTATAATCTTTCAGTAACTGAACCCAAAGAAAAAGAGATGTGAAAATTACCTGAAAAAGAAATAAAAAATGATTATTATGAGTAAATTCAGCATGATTTAAAAAATGATTATTGTAAGTAAATTCAGCATGATTTAAAAGAGTACATATACTAAACCTAATGAACTCAGGAAAACACTGCATAAAGAGAATGCGAAGTTCAAAATAGATATAGAAATTGTAAAAAAAAAACCTAAACATAAATGTTGGATCTGAATAATACAATGAATGAAATGAGAAATTGATAATGAGTTTTAATAGTAGCCTTGGTAAAGCAAAAGATAGCATCCGTGAGTTTGAAGACAGATCTCTTGAAATTATTCAGTAAGAGGGGAGAAAGAGAAGAATGGGAATCCCAGAAGGTAAGGAGAGAATGGAAGGTGCAGGAAGCTTATTTAATAGTGACTGAAAACTTCCCAAATTTAGGGAGTGTTATGGACATCCAAGTATATGAAATACAAAGTTCTTCAAACAGATTCATCCCATAGAGATATTTTCTGAGATACATTATAATCCAACTCTCAAAGATTAAAGACAGAATCTTGAAAACAACAACAGAAATGACTCATTTAAGTACAATGTAACCCTGATAAAGCTATGAGCTGATTTCTCAGCAGAAACTCTGTAGGCCAGGAGGGTGTGGGAAGATATATCCAAAGTGCTGAAAAAATTACCAACCAAGAATATTATATTCATCAAAATCACCCATCAAAAATGTATAAACACTTTAACAGATAAGCAAAGCTGAGGGACTTCATTACCACTCCCCCTGCCTTACAGGAAATGATAGAGGGAGTTCTTCAACTTATAAAGCTACAATATTTTCTTATAATACACAGTATAAAAGTTGTAAATTGTGACACCAGATGAAGTGGTTCAAAAAGTCAACATAGGAAGATTCTGAACTCATTTCTCATCGACACAGCAGTCAACAGCTACATATAGGACAGTTTCTTCTGAAAAACCCTGAAAACTAGCTGACTGACTCCTTCATATTGGGCAAAGAAGAAGAAAGTCATATTGAAGTGTGTAGGAGAGGCAGAGACATAATCTTGTCATAAACTGCACCCCAACACAGCAACCCACAAACAGAAGGGAACTCACAAACCTGTGGTTTCTCTCTGAGGATCAAAGGTTTCATACCCCACATTAGTCCCCTCCCAACTTTTAAGACCTGCACCTGAGAGGTGAGCCCCCAAAACATCTGGCTTTGAAAACCATCAGGGCTCATGTTCACAGGACATAAAGGGCTATAGCAAATTAAGAAATGGTTGTTAAAGGGCTCATGTGTGGACTCACCCCAGGGCCCTATGGATAAGCAACCATTTGAATAGCACCCAGATTTTATGTAAAACTGATGTATTTGCTAATCTTAAAGCATCAGCTGGATGGGCAGGGGCATACTGGGACACTCTGGAATGAAGGTTGGTGAGCACCATTTCCATATTCTCCTGCCTTGGTGAATTTTATGGGTGCCATTTCACTTCAGATGTGAGCACACAAAGAATGATGGTGAAGGGATGGAAAAAGATATTCCATGAAAACAGAATCCAAAAGAAAGCTAGAATAACTCCATATATAAGACAAAATAGACTTTATTTTTTAAAGATTTTATTTGTTTATTTGAGAGACAGGGGGAGAGAGAGAGTGCACGTGAGTGGGGGAGGGAAGGGACAGAGGGGGAGGGAGAGAGGGAGAGAATCCCTGGCAGACTCCATACCACTGAGCACGGAGCCCAATATGGGGCTGGATCTCACAACCCTGAAAATCATGACCTCAGCAGAAAGCAGGAGTCAGATGCCTAACCAACTAAGCCACCCAGGCACCTCAAAATAGACTTTAAACAAAGACTGCAATAAGAGACAAAAAGGGCATTACAGAATGATAAAGGGGTCAATCCAACAAGATATAACATTTGTAAATATTGAGGCACTCAACATAGCATCTAAATTTATAAAGCAAATATTAATAGACCTAAAGGGAGAAATAGATGACAATACAGTAATAGTAGGATAATTTAATCCCAAACCTACATCAGTAGATAGATCATCCATACAGAAAATCAATTAAAAAAAAAAAAAAGCGGGGCGCCTGGGTGGCTCAGTTGGTTGGGTGACTGCCTTCGGCTCAGGTCATGATCCTGGAGTCCCGGGATAGAGTCCCGCATCGGGCTCCCTGCTCGGCAGGGAGTCTGCTTCGTCCTCTGACCCTATCCCCTCTCATGTGTTCTCTCTCTCATTCTCTCTCTCTCAAATAAATAAATAAAATCTTTTTTAAAAAAAAGCACTGTTCCATCCTATTGGTCAGGATCCTGTTGAGTATTTTGGCATCAATGTTCATCAGGGATATTGGTCTGTAATTCTCCTTTTTGATGGGGTCTTTGTCTGGTTTTGGGATCAGCTGGCCTCATAGAACAAGTTTGGAAGCTTTCCTTCCATTTCTATTTTTGGAACAGCTTCAGTAGAATAGGTATGATTTCTTCTTTAAATGTTTGGTAGAATTCCCCTGGGAAGCCATCTGGCCCTGGACTCTTGTTTTTTGGGAGGTTTTTGATCACTGCTTCAATTCCGTTACTAGTTACTGGTCTACTCGGATTGTCTATTTCTTCCTGTTTCAGTCTTGGTCATTTATAGGTTTCCAGGAAGCCATCCATTTCTTCCAGGTTGTGTAATTTATTGGCATATAGTTGTTGATAATAATTTCTGATAATTGTTTCTATTTTATTGGTGTTAGTCATTATCTCTCCTCTTTCATTCATGATTTTATTAATTTGGGTCCTTTCTTTTTTCTTTCAGATAAGTCTGGCTAGAGGGTTATCGATTTTATTAATTCTTTCAAAGAACCAGCTTCTAGTTTTGTTGATCTGTTCTACTGTTCTTCTGGTTTGTATTTCATTAATTTCTGCTCTAATCTTTATTATTTCTCTTCTCCTGCTTGGTTTAGGCTTTATTGGCTGTTCTTTCTCCAGATCCTTTAGGTGTAAGGTTAGATTGTGCATGGGGAATTTTTCTAATTTTTTGAGAGAGGCTTGGTTGGCTATGTACTTCACTCTAAGTACCTTTGCAGTACCCCACAGGTTCTGAACCAATGTGTTTTCATTTTCATTGGTTTGCATGAACTGTTTAAGGTCCTCTTTAATTTCCTGGTTGCCCCATTCATTCTTTAGCAGGATGATCTTTAACCTCCAAGTGTTTGTGTTCCTTCCAAATTTTTCCTTCTGGTTGACTTCCAGTTTCAATGAATTGTGCTCTGAAAATATCAGGGAATCTCAATCTTTTGGAAGCAGTTGAGACTTGATTTGTGACCCAGTATGTAATCTATTCTGGAGAAACTTCCATGTGAACTTGAGAAGAATGAGTATTCTGTTGTTTTAGGATGCAGTGTTGTGTATATATCTACAAAGTCCATTTGGTCCAATGCGTCCTTCAAAGCTCTTGCAACTTTGATGATATTCTGCTTAGATGATCTCTCCATTGCTGTGAGTGGAGTGTTGAAGTCTCCTACTCTTAATGTATTATTATCTATATAATTATTTTGGTTATTAGTTGGTTTATGTAGTTGGCTGCTCCCATGTTGGGGGCATAGATATTTACAATTGTTAGATATTCTTATTGGATAAACCCTTTAAGTATGATATAGTGTCCCTCTATCTCTTACTACAGCCCTTGGTGTAAAATCTAATTTGTCTGATAAGAGAATTGCTACTCCAGCTTTCTTTTGAGGTCCGTTGGCATGATAAATGGTCCTCCATACCCTCACTTTCAATCTGGAGGTGTCTTTGGGTTCAAAATGAGTCTCTTGTAGACAGCGTATGAATGGGTCCTGCTTTTTATCCAATCTGAAACCCTGTGTCTTTTTAAAAAAATTTTTATTATGTTATGTTAGTCACTATACAATACATCATTACTTTTTGATGTAGTGATCCATGATCCATTGTTTTCATATAACACCCAGTGCTCCATGCAGTACGTGCCCTCCTTAATACCCATCACCGGGCTAAACAATCCCCCCTCACCCCTCCCCGCTAAAACCCTGTTTGTTTCTCAGGTCCATAGTCTCTCATGGTTCATCTTTCCCTCCAATTCCCCCTCCACATTTTTCCCTTCCTTCTCCTAATGTCCTCCGTGTTATTCCTTATGTTCCACAAATAAGTGAAACCATATGATTATTGACTTTCTCTGCTTGACTTATTTCATTTAGCATAAAAACCTATAGGCCCATCCATGTTGATGTAAAAGTTGGGTATTCATCCTTTCTGATGGCTGAGTAATATTCCATTGCATATATGGACCACATCTTCTTTATCCATTCATCTGTTGAAGAGTAGTTTGGCTCTTTCCAAAGTTTGGCTATTCCAGACATTTCTGCTATGAACATTGGGGTGCATATGTCCCTTCTTTTCACTACATCTGTGTCTTAGGGGTAAATAGCCAGGAGTACATATGCTAGGTCATGGGATAACTCTATTTTCAAATTTTTGACGAAACTCCACAGTTTTCCAAAGTGGCTGTACCAACCTGCATTCTCACCAAGAGTGTAAGAGGGTTCCCCTTTCTCCAAAACCTCTCCGACATTTGTTGTTTCTTGCCCTGTCCATTTTTGCCATTCTAAGTGATGTAAGGTGGTATCTCAATGTGGTTTTAATTTGAACTTCCCTGATAGCTAATGATGATGAACATTTTTTCATGTGTCTGTTAGCCATTTGTATGTCTTCTTCAGAGAAGTGTCTTTTCATATCTTCTGCCCACTTTTTGACTTGATTATTTGTTTTTTGGGTGTTGAGTTTGAGAAGTTCTTTATAGATCTTGGATACCAGCCCTTTATCTGTAGTGTCATTTGCCAATATCTTCTCCCATTCTGTGGGTTGCCTCTTTGTTTTGTTGACTGTTTCCTTTGCTGTGCAGAAGCTTTTGATCTTGATGAAGTCCCAAAAGTTCATTTTTGCTTTTGTTTCACTAGCTTTTGGAGATGTATCTTGAAAGAAGTTGCTGTGGCCGATGTCAAAGAGGTTAGTGCCTATGTTCTCCTCTAGGATTTGGATGGATTCCTGTCTCACATTGAGGTCTTTCATCCATTTTGAGTTTATCTTTGTGAATGGTGTTAGAGAATGGTCGAGTTGCATTCTTCTGCATGTGGCTGTCCAATTTCCCCAGCACCATTTATTGAAGAGACTGTCTTTTTTCCATTGCATGTTTTTTCCTGCTTTGTCAAAGATTATTTGACCATAGAGTTGAGGGTCCATACCTGGGTTCTCTCTTCTGTTCCATTGGTCTGTATGTCTGTTTTTGTGCCAGTACCATGCTGTCTTAGTGATCACAGCTTTGTAATATAGCTTGAAATCGGGCAACGTGATGCCCCCAGCTTTGTTTTTCTTTTTCAACATTTCCTTGGCGATTCAGGGTCTTTTCTGATTCCATACAAATTTTAGGATTGTTTGTTCCAACACTTTGAAAATGTCATTGGAATTTTGATCAGGATGGCGTTGAAGGTATAGATTGCTTTGGGTAGCATAGACATTTTAACAATGTTTATTCTTCTGATCCATGAGCATGGAATATTTTTCCATCTTTTTGTGTCTTCTTCCATTTCTTTCATGAGTGTTCTGTAGTTCCTAAAGTATAGATCCTTTACCTCTTTGGTTAGGTTTATTCCGAGGTATCTTATGGTTTTTGGTGCTATTGTAAATGGAATAGTTTCTTTAATTTCCCTTTCTACAGTTGCGTTGTTAGTGTATAAGAAAGCAACTGATTTCTGTGCATTGATATTGTATCCTGCCACATTACTGAATTGCTGGATGAGTTCTAGTAATTTGGGGGTGCAGTCTTTTGGATTTTCCACATAAAGTATTATGTCGTCTATGAAAAGAGAGAGTTTGACTTCTTCTTTGCCAATCTGAATACCTTTTATTTCTTTTTGTTGTCTAATTGCTGTTGCTAGGACTTCTAGTACTCTGTTGAACAACAGTGGCGGGAGTGTGCATCCTTGATGTGTTCCTGATCGTAAGGAAAAGGCTCTTAGCTTTTCCCCATTCAGGATGGTATTTGCTGTGGGTTTTTCATAGATGGATTTTATGAACTTGAGGAATGTTCCCTCTATCCCTATACTCTGATGAGTTTTAATCCGGAAAGGTTGCTGTATTTTGACAAATGCTTTTTCTGCATCAACTGAGAGGACCATATGGTTCTTCTCCCTCCTCTTATTAATGTGGTCTATCACATTGATTGATTTGCGAATGTTGAACCACCTTTGCATCCCGGGGATAAATCCCACTTGGTCGTGGTGGATGATCCTTTTAATGTATTGTTGGATCCTATTAGCTAGGATTTTGTTGAGGATTTTGGAATCCATATTCATCAGGGATATTGGTCTGAAATTCTCCTTTTTGATGGTGTCTTTGCCTGGTTTGGGGATTAAGGTGATGCTGGCTTCATAAAATGAGTCTGGTAGGTTTCCTTCTGTTTCTATTTTTTGAAACAGCTTCGGTAGAATAGGTATTATTTCTTCTTTGAAAGTTTGGTAGAATTCCCCAGGGAATCCATCAGGCCCTGGACTCTTGTTTTTTGGGAGGTTTTGGATCACTGCTTCAACCTCGTTACTGGTTATTGGCCTATTCAGGTTGTCAGTTTCTTCCTGTTTCAGTCTTGGCAGCTTATAGGTTTCCAGGAACGCTTCCATTTCAACCAGATTGCTCAGTTTATTGGCTTACAGTTGTTGATAATAATTTCTAATAATTGTTTCTATTTCCTTGGTGTTAGTCATGATCTCTCCCCTTTCATTCATCATTTTATTAAATTCGGTCTTTTCTCTCTTCTTTTGGATATGTCTGGCCAGTAGTTTATCAATCTTATTAATTCTTTCAGTGAACCAACTTCTATTTTCTTTGTTCTGATCTACTGTGTTTCTGGTTTCTAATTCATTGATTTCTGCTCTAATTTTAATTATTTCTCTTCTACTGCATGGCTTAGGCATCGTTTGTTGCTTTTTCTCTAGTTATTTAAGGTGTAGAGTTAGTTGGTGCATTTGGGATTTTTCTATTTTTTTGAGTGAGTCTTGGATGGCTATGTATTTCCCCCTTAGGACAGCCTTTGCAGTATCCCATAGGTTTTGGACTGATGTGTTTTCGTTCTCATTGATTTCCATGAATTGTTTAAGTTCTTCTTTGATTTCCTGGTTGACCAAAACATTCTTGAGCAGAGTGGTCTTTAGCTTCCAAGTGTTCGAATTTCTGCCAATTTTTTTCTCGTGATTGAGTTCGAGTTTTAGAGCATTGTGGTCTGAGAATATGCAGGGAATAATCTCAATCTTTTGGTATCAGTTGAGACCTGATTTGTGACCCAGTATATGGTCTATTCTGGAGAAAGTTCCATGTGCGCTCAAGAAGAATGAGTATTCCGGGGCGCCTGGGTGGCTCAGTCATTAAGTGTCTGCCTTCGGCTCAGGTCATGATCCCAGGGTCCTGGGATCAAGCCCCGCATCGGGCTCCCTTCTCGGTGGGAAGCCTGCTTCTCCCTCTCCCACTCCCCCTGCTTGTGTTCCCTCTCTCACTACTTCTCTCTCTGTCAAATAAATAAATAAAATCTTAAAAAAAAAAAAAAGAAGAATGAGTATTCTGTTGTTTTAGGGTGGAATGTTCTGTATATATCTATGAGGTCCATCTGGTCCAGTGTATCATTCAAAGCTCTTGTTTCCTTGTTGATTTTCTGCTTAGATGATCTGTCCATTGCTGAGAGTGGAGTATTGAGGTCTCCTACAATTAACGTATTGTTATCAATATGACTCTTTATTTTGGTTAACAGTTGGCTTATATAGATGGCTGCTCCCATGTTGGAGGCATAGATATTTAAAATTGTTAGATCTTCTTGTTGGATAGACTCTTTAAGGATGATATAGTGTCCTTTTGTGTCTCTTATTACAGACTTTAGTTTAAATTCTAATTTGTCTGATATAAGAATTGCCACCCCAGCTTTCTTTTGAGGTCCGCTGGCATGGAAGATGGATCTCCATCCCTTCACTTTCAGTCTGGATGTATCTTTAGGTTCAAAATGAGTCTCTTGTAGACAGCATATGGATGGGTCCTGTCTTTTTATCCAATCTGCAACCCTGTGCCATTTTATGGGAGCGTTTAGGCCATTCACGTTGAGAGTGATTATTGAAAGATATGAATTAATTGTCATCATGTTGCCTGTGAAGATGTTGTTTTTACAGATTGTCCCTGTAAATTTCTGTTGTAGATCACTCTTGGGGTCTTTCTCCTTTTAGAGAACCCCCTTAATATTTCTTGCAGGGCCCGCTTTGTGGTCACATATTCTTTCAGTTTTTGCCGGTCGTGGAAGCTCTGCATCTCTCCATCCATTCTAAATGACAGCCTTGCCAGGTAAAGTATTCTTGGCTGCATGTTCTTCTCATTTAGTACCCTGAATATGTCTTGCCAGGCCTTTCTGGCTTGCCAGGTCTCTGTGGATAGGTCTTACGTGATTCTGATGTTCCTCCCTCTGTACGTAAGGAATCTCTTCCCCCTAACTGCCCTTAAGATGGTTTCCTTGGATCTAAGATTTGCGAGTTTTACTATTACATGCCGGGGTGTTGGCCTGTTTTCCTTGATCTTAGGAGGGGTCCTCTCTGCCTCTAGGACTCGAATGTTTGTTTCATTCCCCAGTTTAGGGATGTTCTCAGCTATGATTTGCTGAAATACATCTTCTAGTCCTCTCTTTCTCCACTCCTCCGGGATTCCAATTATTCTGACATTGGAATCCTTCATGGTGTCACTTATTTCTCTGAATCTATTTTCATGGATTGAGTTGTTTTTCCCTGGCCTCCTCTTTTCCCTTTTTTTCTATTATATTGTTTTCCAGGTCGCTTATTCGTTCTCATGCCTCACTTACCCTAGCCTTTAGATTATCTAGATTCAATTGGATCTCATTGATAGCATTTTTAATTTCTGACAATTCACCTTTTATTTCTGCCCTTAGAGACTCTATGTTGCCCTTAATTGATTTCTCCATTCTAGCCATTGTCTTCACAATTGCTAGCCTGAATTCCAACTCTGACATCTTGGTTATATCTGTATCCATTTGTAAATCTGCAGCATAAGTCATAATCTATGAGTCTTTTCTCTTTTGGGCCTCCTCCTCCTAGTCATTCTGTGGATGGGTGTTTGAGGGAATGTATAGAGTCCAAATTATTGACCAGAACCCAAGCAAGATGCACCTGTTTTCTTGGGACCTTAGGGTTGCTGGCCTCTTGTTTTCCCAGCCTGTCTTCTGGGGGAGGGCCTGCTGTGCTGTTACTCAGGCAACCCTGTTTGGGCGGAATTGCCCTGCCCCTCTGTGGTGGGGGATGGGTCAGCCAGAATCAGTTTTGGTGCTTTTGTTCTCTGGCAGCTTTCCCTGGTAACTTTCCGCATCTATTCCGCGAGTCAGAGCAGAAGAGACCGTTTCCAACCCTCTGCCTCAGAACAGAGACCGCAGTCTGTTCTTCATTTAGCTTTCCAGCCCACACCATCTTCATTTCTGTCTGCGCTGCTGTAAACTGCAGCATCCTGGGCTGTGCAGCCCTTCGCAGCGCTCCCAGTACTGCCTCCATGTCGGAGCACGTCTATGCCCTTTGTGCTTCTAAAACCGCCAGCTGCTCCCAGTTCACACGGGCCACCCGGCAGCTCAGGGTTTCCACCCCGGGGGCTGCCCTAGAGTCCTTTTTCCGCTGCTATGGGTCTGCAAATCTTTGCCCCATCCCCAGCACGCGAGGCTGTCACTCACTGGCGGTGTAGGATCCCCACGTTTAGGCACCCTCCCGCTGCCATTTATCCTCCGATATCTGCCCGTGGAATCACGGCTCCCCGCTTCATACCTCAAAACCAACCACCTGCGATATTCTGTTTGTAGAGATCCAGATCTTCTTACATCTCAGGCTGGTTTCGTGGTTGCTCAGAGTGGTCTGGTAGATATCCAGCTCAATTCCGGGGACCAGTTGAAATAGGGTCCCCTACTCCTCCACCATCTTTCCCTCAATGGATAAAGTATTCTTGGCTGTATATTCTTCTCATTTAGTACCCTGAAGATATGTCTTGCCAGACCTTTCTGGCTTGCTAGGCCTCTGTGGCTAGGTCTGATGTTATTCTGATATTCCTACCTCCTTGTGTAAGAAATCTCTTACCCCTAGCTGCTCTTAGGATAGCCTCCTTGGCTCTAAGATTTGCAATCTTCACTATTATATGCCAGGGTGTTGGTCTATTTTTGTTGATTTTGGGAGGGGTCCTCTCTGCCTCTTGGACACGAATGCTTGTTTCCTTCCCCAGATTAGGGAGGTTCTCAGCTATGATTTGCTCAAATATACCTTCTATCCCTCTCTCTCCACCCCTTGGGGATTCCAATATTTCTGAAATTGGAATGTTTCATGGCATCATTAATCTCTGCAATCCTTTTTTCATGTGGTACTAGCAGCCTATCTCTGTTTTCCTCCATTGCCTTCTTTTCCATCAGCTTATCTTGTAGATCACTAATTCTCTCTTCTGCCTCATTTACCCTGGCGGTTAGTGTATCCAATTTAGACTGCATCTCATTCATAGCAATTTTTAGTTCAGCCTGATTAGATGTCATTTCTGCTCTTAGAGTTCCTATATTGTCACTTATGCTTTTTCCAAGCCTTCCTGTTGATTTCATGATTGCTATTCTGAATTCTATTTGACATTCTTGCTTATATCCATATCCATTAGTTCTGTGGTAGAGGATATTGTCTCTGTTGTCTTTGTTGGGAGTTCCTCCTCCTAGTCATTTTGTGGAGGGATGGTTGGGTGAATGAGCAGAGTCCAAAATATCAACCACAACTTAAGCAAGATGCACCCTAGCTAAATCTGGATTGTTCAGAAGTCAACACTGAAAAAACAAAGCCAAAATGAAACACAAGAATAAAATTTATAAAATCAAAAAATTTTTAAAAAGGTGGTGAGGGGAAGGGGGGCTCTAATATCTTAGTGTGGACAAAGCAGGTTGTTTCAGTTTTTCCTGGGTGTATTTTGGTCTGTGTGTTAGAGGACACTATTTCCCCAAATTACAAGGATAGTTAAACTTGTCTATATAAATAAAGGTAAAATTGAATAGTGAAAAAAGGACTTAAATAAGCATATATCTATAACAAATATAGGTGTGAAAAAATACAAGTTAAAAAGGTACTATGACATATAAGTTGATATAATAAACATCTAGTTGAAATGAGAAAAACACAAAAAGAAAAAAAAAAAACAGAGAAAAAGCATAAGAAAACGAACAAAAAAGAAAAGGAGAGTTTTATCTGAAAAATGAACAAGACATGAGGCAATGGCTAGAGCTCAATATACAGTTTTCCTCTGGCATTGGGATTTTACAATCTTATGGGATCCATAGAGTTGTTCTCCACTTGTTCTGTCAGCCTGTCTTCTGGGGCAAGGGCCTGCCATGCTGTTTCTCAGGTAACCCTGCTTGGGCAGAGTTGCCTTGCCCCCTGTGAGGGGGATGGGCTCAGTGGAAACCAGTCCTCTGTGCTTTTGTTCCTTGGTGAATTTCTGTGCCTCTTCTGAGGGTCAGAGCAAAAATGGCCACACCCAAACCTCTGAACCAGAGCAGAGAAATTGCAGTCTGCTCTCTTCACTAAATCCTCCAGGACAAATAGTCTCCGTTTCTGTATGCTCCGCCAAAAACGGCAGCCTCCCATGGTGCTTGCCCACAGTAACTCTCTCAGAGTTAGTCCCAGGGGCCCGGGCATGTTACTGCCCTTTATGCTTCTAAAGTTGAGACTGGCTGTAAGCCTGCGCACGTGAGCCAGAAGCTCCTGGATCAGGTTCCTGTTTTTTTCAGGTTGCCTAGGAGAAGAGCAATTCTCAACTGCCCAGCTTGCTGGTTATGACAATCTGAGCTGAGAGTCCCTTCCTGGGCTCACTGATCATAACCTGCTTCCTGGCTCCAATGCTCGGGCCCTCTGCCAGTCCTGGAAGTCCCTTTGGCTCTGAGGCTTCTTGTATCCTGTGACCACAATGCTTTACCTAGAATTCTGCCTTTTCATTTCCAGAGCCCCTTTCAGAGAGGGATGTCACTCCCTAGAGCAGATTTCTAAGGGGTCTGATTTTGTGCTCTGGTGTTATATCACTTTCCAGGAGCCAGCTTATGGAGGCTCCCTCCCCCTTCTGTTTATCTTCTGATATCTCCCTGCAGATTCACCACTCTGCACATCCTACCTTGCAAAAAGTAGTCACTTTTCTGCTTGTAGAGATCCAGATACATATTTTTACATCTCAGGCTAATTTCATGGGTGTTCAGAATGGTTTGGTAGATATCCAGCTGAGTTCAGGGGACCGTTTGAAATGGGGTCCCCTACTCCTCCACCATCTTTTCTCTCTCTGGGAGCTGATTCTTTGGAAATAAAGAAAATAGAAGAAAAGTACCTTCAGCTAGGCTCTCCAAGAAAAAAATAGAGAAGACAAATAAATAAAATCTGAAATAAGAGGATACATTAAAAGGGATACTACAAAAACACAAAAAATTATGACAAAGGTATGAATAAATGAATTCCTAAATACATATATAGCCTACCAAGACTGAATAATGAAGAAATAAAAGATCTGTATAGAGTGATTACTAGTTAAAAGACAGAAACTGTAATCAAAAAGCTCCTGACAAAGGTCCAGTTTCAGATGCCTAGATTGTTGAATTCTACCAAATACTGAAAAAAAAGAATTAATAGAAATCCTTCTCAAACACTTTGAAAAAATTGAAAAAAGAACACTTCTAAACTCATTTTTCAAGGCAAACATTACCATGATACCAAAAGCAGATAAGGCAAGCACAAGAAAAGAAAATCACATGCCAATATACCTGATGAATATAGATGTAAAAGCCTTTAACAAAATATAAGCAAACAAAATTAAAAGATACATTAAAAGGATCATACACCATTATCAAGTAGGATTTATTCTTGGGATGCAAGGATAGGTCAACATTCACAAATCAATCCTATGATGCACCATATAAACAAAAAAGGATATAAATTAAATGATTATCTCAATATATGCAGAAAAATCATTTGACAAATTTCATCATCCTTATATGATAAACACTCTCAACAAAGTTGGCATAGATGAAATGTACCTCAACATAATAAAGGCCATTTATGTCAAACCCTTAATGGTGAAACATTAAAAGCTTTTTCTCTAAGATAAGGAACAAGATAAGGATTTATGCTCTCCACTTTGATTCAACATAAAATAAAAGTGCCAGTACTAGCTACAGCAGTTAAAACAAAACAAAACAAAACAAAACAAAAAAAAAGAAAGAAAAAAGAAAATAAAAAGGAGAAAAGAAAAGAGAAGAGATGAGAAGAGAAGAAAAAAAAGGACACCCCAATTGGAAAGTAAGAAGTAAAACTGTCACTATCTTCAGATCAAATGGTATTTTATATAGAAAATCCTAAATATTCCACCAAAATAACTGTTATAACTTAAAAACAAACTCGGTAAATTTTCAGGATACATAATTAATATGGCAAAAAAAATCTGTTTTGTTTTCATATGCTAATTGTGAACAACCAGAAAAAGAAATTAAGAAATCAATCCATTTTATAATTGCATCAAAACTAGTAAAATACCTAGAAATTAGTTTAACCAAGGATTTGAAAGACCTGTACACTGAAAACTTTAAGACATTGATGTAAGACATTGGAAAACAACAACAACAACAACAACAAATAAATGGAATGTATTCCATACTCATGAATTGGAGGAACTAATATTGTTAAAATGTACATATTACCCAAAGTTATCTACAGATTCTATCCAATCTCTTTCACAATTTCAATGACATTTATTTCATTTTTTGTTTGTTTCAAAATTTTATCTAAATTCTAGTTAGTTAACATATAGTGTAGGGACGCCTGGGTGGCTCAGTCAGTTAAGCAGCTGCCTTCGGCTCAGGTCATGATCCCAGGTTCCTGGGATCGAGTCCCGCATCGGGCTCCTTGTTCAGCGGGGAGTCTGCTTCTCCCTCTGCCTGCCACTCCCCCTGCTTGTTCTCTCTCTCTGACAAATAAATAAATAAAAAATCTTTAAAAAAAATAACATATAGTGTAATACTGGTATCAGGAGTAGAATTTAGTGGTTCATCACTTACATGTAACACCCAGTACCCTCCTTAATACTCATCACCCATTTAGCTCCTCCCTCACCCACCTCCCTCCATCAACTCTCAGTTTGTTCTCTATCATTAAGAGTCTCTCTTTTTTTCCATCCCATATGTACATCTGTTTTGTTTCAAAAATCCACATATGAGTAAAATCATTTGGTATTTGTCTTTCTCTGACTGAATTATTTCACTTAGCATAATACACTCTAGCTCCATCCATGTTGCTGCAATGGCAAGATTTCATTCATTTTAATAGCTGAGTAATAGTACATTATGTGATATATATAACAGTATATAAATATACATATCAGTGTATATATATCTCACATCTTTTTTATCCATTCATCAGTCGATGGACATCTGGGATCTTTCCACAGTTTGGCTATTATTGATAATGCTGCTATAAACATCTCCAATGACATTTTCTACAGAAATAGTAGAAAGAATCCTAAAATCTGTATGGAATCATTAAAGACCCTAAATTGTTAAAGCAATCTTAAGAAGGACAAAGTTGGATACAACACACTTCCTGATTTCAAAGTATATACAAATGTATAGTTATCAAAACAATATGGCACTGCTATAAAAATAGACACATAGATCAATGGAACATAATCGAGAGCCTGGAAATAAGCCCATGCATATATGGCCAATTAATTTACTACAAAGGAGCCACAAATAAACAGTGGGGAAAAGTCTGTCTCTTCAATAAATGGTGCTAGGCAAATAGGACAGCCACATGGAAAGGAATGAAACTGGACCACTATCTCATACCTTACAAGAAAATTATCTCAAAGTAGATTAAAGACTTGGATATAGACCTAAACCCATAAAACTCCCTAGAAGAAAACCTAGTAGGTAGGCTCCTAGGTCTTGGTGATGATTTTTTGGAACCGACTCCCAATAGCAAAGGCAACAAAAGAAAACAATAAACAACTGGGACTATATCAAACTAAAAAGCTTCTGTACATTGACAGGAACCATCAACAAATGAAAAGGCAACCTACTGGGGCGCCTGGGTGGCTCAGTTGGTTAAGCGACTGCCTTCGGCTCAGGTCATGATCCTGGGGTCCTGGGATCGAGTCCCACATCAGGCTTCCTTTGCTCTGTGGGGAACCTGCTTCTCTCTCTGCCTCTGCCTGCCACTCACCCTGCTTGTGCTCTCTCTCTCTGTCAAATAAAGAAATAAAATCTTAAAAAAAAAAAAAAAGAAAGAAAAGGCAACTTACTGAATGGGAGAAAATATTTGTATGTCATATTTGATAAAGGGTTAGTATCCAAAATATGTAAAAATTTCATACAACTCATTAGTTAAAAAACAATCTGATGAAAAAAAAAATAGTCCTAGGAAATGAATAGATATTTTCCCAAAGAAGACATACAGATGGCTATCAGGTAGAAAAAATGCTCAACATGACTAATCGTCAGGGAAATACAAATCAAAATCACAGTGAGATATCAACTTACACCTGTTAGAATGTCTATTATCAGAAAGACAAGAAATAAATGTTTGCAAAGATGTCCAAAAAAGGCAATTATGCACTATAGATGGGAATGTAAATTAGTGCTGCCACCATGGAAAACAGTATGGAGGTTCCTTAAAAATTAAAAATAGAGGGGTGCCTGGCTGGCTCAGTTGGTAGAACATGCAATTCTTGATCTCAGGGTCATGAGTTCAAGCCCCATGTTGGGTGTAGAGCTTACTTAAAATATAATTAGCATATGATCCAGTACTTCATTTCTAGGTTTTAGCTGAAAACAAAAAGTAATTCAAAATGATATCTGCACCACTATGTTCATTACAACATTATTTACAATAGTTCAGATATGGAAACGACCTAAGTGTCCATTGATAGATGAATGGATAAAGCAGATATCACACCCACACCCACCCACACACCCACACTACTCAGTCATTAAAAAAAAATGAAATCATGCCATTTGAGACACCATGGATGGACCTTGTGGGCATTATGCTAAATGAAATACGTTAGGCAGAGAAAGACAAATACCATATGATTTCACTTATATGTAGAATCTAACCTCTGAGGTGGGGGGAAGCTTGTAAATACAGAGAACAGATTGGTGGTTACTAGAGGTGTGGCCAGCTGGTGGGCAAAATGGGTGAAGGGATTCCAAAGGTACAAACTTCCATATTTCAGATGTCATGGAGATGTAATGTACAGCATGGCAATGAGAGTTAATAATACTTTACTACATATTTGAAAGTTGCTATATGAGATCTTAAAAGTCCTCGTGAAAACAAACAAAAAGTTGTAATTATTTTTTTCTTATATTTATTTATTTTTATTTTTCATTATGTTTAGGTAGCCAACATATAGTTTCATAAGTTTTTGTTGTAGTGTTCAATGATTTATTAGTTGTGTATAACACCCAGTGCTCATCCCAACACGTGATCTCCTTAATACCCATCACCCGGTCACTCCCTCCCCCCACCCCCCTCCCTTCTCTAACCCTCAGTTTGTTTCCAGGAGTCCAGAGTCTCTCATGGTTTGTCTCCCTCTCTGATTTCTTCCCATTCAGTTTTCCATCCCTTCCCCTGTGGTCCTCTGCACTATTCCTTATGTTCCCATATGAGTGAAACCGTATGGTAATTGTCTTTCTCTGCTTGACTTGTTTCACTTAGCATAATCCCCTCCAGTCCCATCCATGTTGATGTAAAAGTTGGGTATTCATCCTTTCTGAAGGCTGAGTAATATTCCATTGTATATATGAACCACATCTTCTTTACCCATTCATCTGTTGAAGGGCATCTCAGGTCCTTCCACAGTTTGGCTATTGTGGACATTGCTGCTATGAATATTGGGGTGCATGTGCCCCTTCTTTTCACTAGGTCTGTATCTTTGTGGTAAATACCTAGTAGTGTAATTGCTGGGTCATAGGGTAGCTCTATTTTTAACATCTTGAGGAACCTCCATATTGTTTTCCAGAATGGCTGTACCAGCTTGCATTCCCACCAACAGTGTAAGAGGGTTCTCTTTTCTCCACATCCTCGCCAGCACTTGTTGCTTCCTGTCTTGTTAATTTTAGCCACTCTAGCTGGTGAAAAATGGTATCGCATTGTGGTTTTGATTTCTATTTCCCTGATGGCTAGTGATGTGGAGCATTTTTTCATGTGTCTGTTGACCATTTGTACGTCTTCTTTGGAGAAGTGTCTGTTCATGTCTTCTGACCATTTCTTGACTGGATTATTTGTTTTTTGGGTGTTGAGTTTGAGAAGTTCTTTATAGATCTTGGATACTAGTCCTTTATCCACAATGTCATTTGCAAATATCTTCTCCCATTCCGTGGGTTGCCTCTTAGTTTTGTTGATTGTTTCCTTTACTGTGCAGAAGCTTTTGATCTTGATGAAGTCCCAAGAGTTCATTTTCGCTTTTGTTTCCCTTGCCTTTAGAGACAAGTCGAAAAAAGTCACTGTTGCCAATCTCAAAGAGGTTACTATGTTCTCTAGGTTTTGATGGATTCCTGTCTCACATTTAGGTGTTCCATCCATTTTGACTTTATCTTTGTGTCTGGTGTAAGAGAATGGTCCAGCTTCATTCTTCTGCATGTGGCTGTCCAATTTTCTCAGCACCATTTTTTAAAGAGATTGTCTTTTTTCCATTGGATATTTTTTTTGCTGATTTGTCAAAGATTAGTTGACCATAGAGTTGAGGGTCCATTTCTAGGTTCTCTATTCTGTTCCATTGATCTATGTGTCTGTTTTTGTGCCAGTACCATGCTGTCTTGATGATGACAGCTTTGTAACATAGCTTGAAGTCAGGCATTGTGATGCCCCCAGCTTTGGTTTTCTTTTTCAACAATCCCCTGGTGATTCATGATTGTTGTTTTAAATTTTGGTTCAGGCATATTACTTATATCTGTTTTGATTAGATCCCTGGCCATGACCTCCTCTGTTCTTTCTTTTGTGGTAAATTCCTCCATCTTGTCATTTTGTGTAGGCCACTATTTTTTGTGTGTTAGGAAAGTTTGTTATTTTTCCTGTTCCTGAGTGTAATGGCTATATTTAGAAGAGGTCCTGTAGTGTCCAGGGTCTGGCACTTCAGGAAGTGTTTCATAGTATGCACTCTGTTGTTATCTTTTGGTTGCTCTTTACCTCGTGGCAGTCCTCGCAGAGTTTCTCCTTGCCTGCTGTGGGGATTGTTTGGGACCTTATCCAAATTGTGTCAAGTTTTAAATGGGTGTGCTTTGGTCTGCTTGTTAAAGGAAGCTAGATCCTATTTCCCTTAAAGGTAAAGCTTTGCAAAAATCTGTATCAGCAGACTTTCTATGTGTGAGGGTTTTGTGCTCGTCTTTCAGTGGAGGGGCCTGCTGTGCTGTTTCTCAGGCTGACCTGCCCTAGTGAACACGCACCTGCAGGTCTCATGGGGGCGAGGCTTGATGTAAGTGGCTCCAGTCTCCCCTGGGTGCGCTGTGTTTCTCACTGAATTCTGTCAGTGCTGATGAGCGGGGTGGGGGTATGTAGTTGCCCTAATCTGTGGTCTCCAGAGTGGGGAACTTATACCTGTCTCCCTTCTTGTGTCCCCATCTTCCCTCAGATCCCTGCCTTCACTCTGTCTGTGTCTGAGTTGTCTACCTGCCAGACAGCACAGTACTCCTGTTTTATCTCAGGTTCATGGCTGTTTTTCACACCTCCAAATTTTATGGTCCTGGTGCAGTCCAGATCCACATTGATCTTCTGGAGGAGGGTCTTCCCATGCTGTGGCTGGTTCTGGTTTGTCCCACAAAACCAGTCATACATTCATGCAGGGGCTGGGAGTTTATGATAAAGCTCAGCAAATAGCCAGCACCCAGTTTTGCTGCCTTTACCAGGTGTCTGTCTTTATGCTAATGTACAGGGCAGCACATTGGTGCCCACCAGCTCTTTTGTCCCCTAAGAGGCCAATCCACCTCTCCCAAATGCACTTTAAGATGAACTGTCTCTCCCAGTGCAACCCCAGGGATCCTTAATCCAGAATGTGTACTCCCGGGCCTTTGCCCTCCTTCCCCACAGAAGCACAACTATGCCTGCCAGTCTCTACCTAGTGGTGGGGAAGACTTCTAAAGCTTCAAACATTGGGCTCTGCTGCTTGTAAAACTTGTGATAATCAACTGCTCTAGTTTTCCCACTCAGTGGTTTTGGGGAAGTGTTTCTCTTGTTCAAACCCCTGCAGGCCACTTTCTCTCTGTTTTCTCTCTATCCCTCTCTGTCCTCTCTCCATGATTAAGGTCCCCTTCCCCTCCATAGCACCCATGATTCTGTTCTCCACAGAATCGTGACTCTGCACCTCCTATCTTTTATAATGCAGCTTCTTTTCTCCCTATAGTTCTGTAGTTTTTTTCTCTACATTCAGATTGGTTTCTTGGGTGTTTGGAATGATTTGACATGTATCTAGCTGTGTTCGAGGAACAAGGCAAGTCTAGGATCCCCCTACTGCTCTGCCGTCTTAACTCCTTCCCTCCTCTTTATTTCTATATATTGAACATTTAACTATGATGTGTCATGGTGTTGATTTCCTTTTGTTGGTTTTGATGGAAGTTCTCTGTGCCTCCTGGATATATGTGTCTGTTTACTTCCCCAGTTTAGGGATGTTTTCAGCTGTAATTTCCTCCAACAAACCATCCTCCCCCTTTTCTCTCTTATTCTTTGGGGACTTCTATGATATGAATGTTATTACACTTTATGAAGTCATGAGTTCCCTGGGTCTATTCATATGATCCATTGTTCTTCTTTCTGTCTTTTCTCAGCTTCATTCTTTTCTCTTTGTTTATTATATTGTTAGCCAGCATATAGTATATCATCAGTTTTGATGTAGTGTTCAACGATTCATTAGTTGCATATAACACCCAGTGCTCATCACAACACATGCCCTCCTTAATACCCATCACCTAGTTACTCCATCCCCCCACCCCACTCCCCTCTGTAACCCTCAGTTTGTTTCTCGGAGTCCAGAGTCTCTTATGGTTTGTATCTTTCTCTGATTTTTTCCTGTTCAGTTTTCCCTCCCTTCCCTTGTGATCCTCTGTGCTATTCCTTATGTTCCCATATGAGTGAAACCATAATTGTCTTTCTTTGCTTGACTTACTTCACTTAGCATAATCCCCTCCAGTTCCATCCATGTCAATGCAAATGGTGGGTATTCATCCTTTCTGATGGCTGAGGTAATATTCCATTGTATATATGAACCACATCTTTATCCATTCATCTGTTGAAGGGCATCTCGGCTCCTTCCACAGTTTGGCTATTGTGGACATTGCTTCAGCTTCATTATTTTCCCTTATTTTGTCTTCTCTATCATTGATTCATTCCTCTGCTTCTTTTTGTTGTCTGATTGCTGACGCTAGGACTTCCAGTATTATGTTGAACAGCAGTGGTGAGAGTAGACATCCCTGTTGTGTTCCTGACCTTAGGGCAAAAGCTCTCAGTTTTTCCCCATTGAGAATGATATTCTCTTTGGGCTTTTGGTATATGGCTTTTATGATGCTGAGGTATGTTCCCTCTATCCCTACACTGTGGAGAGTTTTAATCAAGAAAGGATGCTGTATTTTGTCAATTTTTTTTTCTGTATCCATTGAGGGGGATCATATGGTTCTTGTCTTTTCTTTTATTAATGTGGTGTATCCATATTGATTGATTTGCAGATGTTGAACCATCCTTGCAGCCCAGGAATAAATCCCACTTGGTCATGGTGAATAATCCTTTTACTATACAGTTGGATCCTATTGGCTAATATCTTGGCGAGAATTTTGGCATCCATGTTCATCAGGGATATTGGTCTGTAATTCTCCTTTTTGGTGGGGTCTTTGTCTGGTTTTAGGATCAAGGTAATGCTGGCCTCATAGATAGAGTTTGGAAGTTTTCCTTCCATTTCTATTTTTTGAAATAGTTTCAGAAGAATAAGTGTTAGGGTGCCTGGGTAGCTCAGTCGATTAAGCGTCTGCCTTGGGCTCAGGTCATGATCTCAGGGGCCTGGGGTCGAGCCCCACATCAGACTCCCTGTTCACAGGGAACCTGCTTCTCCCTCTCCTCCCTGCTTGTGCTCTCTCTCGTTTTCTCTCTGTCTCTCTGTCTGTCTCTCAGATAAATAAATTCTAAAAAACAAGAAGAAGAAGAAGAAGAAGAGGAAAAAGAGGAGGAGAAGAAGAAAGAAAGAAAAAGAAAGAAGAAAGAAAGAAAGAGAAAGAAAAAGAAAAAGAAAGAAAGAAAGAAAAGAAAAGAAAAAAGGAAGAAGAAGAAGGAGGAGGAGGAGGAGGAAGGAGGAAGAAGGAGGAAGGAGGAAAGAGGAGGAAGAAGAAAAGGTGTTAAATCTTCTTTAATTTTGTTTGTAGAATTACCCTGGGAAGCCATTCAGTCCTGGACTCTTGTTTGTATTCAAATTATTTGCTGGTTTTGGTCTGTTTAGGTTTTCTATTACTTCCTGTTTAAGTTTTGGTAGTTTTTATGTTTCTAGGAATGCATCCATTTCTTTCAGATTGCCTAATTTGTCAGCTATTTGCTCCTAATATATTCTTATAATTGTTTGTATTTCTTCAGTGTTTGTTGTGATCTCTCCTCTTTTATTCATGATCTTATTTATTTGTGTCCTTTGTCTTTTCTTTTTGGTAAGTCTGGCTAGGGGTTTATCGATCTTATTAATTTTTTCAAAGAAACAGCTCCTAGTTTCATTGTTCTGTTCTACTCTTCTTTTGATTTTTATTTCATTACTTTTTGCTCTAATATTTATTATTTTTCTTTTCCTGTTGGATTTAGGCTTTATTTGCTGCTCTTTATCCAACTCCTTGAGGTGTAAGGTTAGGCTATATATTTCAGACTTTTCTTGTTTCTTGAGAAAGGCTTGTATTGCTATATACTTCCCTCTTAGGGCCTCTTTTGCTGCATCCCAAAGTTTTTGAATAGCTGTGTTTTAATTTTCATTTGTTTCCATGAGTTTTTAAAGTTCTTCTTTAATTTCCTGGTTGACCCATTCATTCTTTAGTAGGATGCTTTTTAACCTCCATGTATTTGTCTTCCTTCCAAATTTTCTCTTGTGATTGAGTTCATGTTTTATAGCAAGCATTGTGGTCTGAAAATATGCGTGGTATAATCTCAGTTTTTTTGTACTAGTTCAGACCTGATTTATGAGCCAGTATGTGATCTATTCTGGAGAATGTTCCATGTGCACTCGAAAAGAATGTGTATTTTTTTTTGCTTTAGGATGAAATGCCCTGAGTATATATGTGAAGTCCATCTGGTCCAGTGTGTCATTCAAAGCCTTTGTTTCCTTATTGATTTTCTGCTTAGATGATCTGTCCATTGCTGTGAGTGGGGTGTTGGAAGTCCCATACTATTGATATATTTTTATCAATGTGTTTCTTTAATTTTGTTATTTATTGGTTTATATAATTGGCTGCTCCCACACTGGGGGCATAAATATTTTAAATTGTTAAATGTTCTTGTTGGAGAGACCCTTTAACTATGATATAGTGTCCCTTTTCATCTCTTATTGTAGTCTTTGGTTTAAAATCTAATTTCTGTGATATAAGGATTGCTACTCCAACTTTCTTTCGATATCCATTAGTATGATAATGTATGATAAATGTTTCTCCCCTCATTTTCAATCTGCCAGTGTATTTGGGTCTCAAATGAGTCTCTTGTAGACAGTATGTTGATGGGTATTGCTTTTTTATCCAATCAGATACCCTGTGTCTTTTCATTGGTGCATTTAGCTCATTTACTCATAGTAATTATTGAAAGATGTGAATTTAGTGCTATTGTATTACCTATAAAGTCACTCTTTCTGTATATTGTCTCTGTTCCTTTCTGATCTTTGTGACTTTTGGGTTCTCTCTTTGCTTAAAGTATTTCCTTTAGTATTTCCTGTAGGCCTGGTTTAGGGATCACAAATTCTTTTAGTTTCTGTTTGCCCTTGAAGCTCTTTATTTCTCCTTCTATTCTGAATGAGAACCTTGCTGGATAAAGTATTCTTGGCTGCATATTTTTCTCATTTAGCACCTTGAATATATCGTGTTAGTCCTTTCTGGCCTGCCAGGTCTCTGTGGACAGGTCTGCCGCCAGCCTTATGTTTCTATCCTTGTATATTAAGGACCTTTTTTCCTGAGCTACTTTCAGGATTTTCTCTTTACCTCTGAAATTTGCAAGCTTCACTATTATATGTTGAGGTGTTGACCTGTTTTTATTGATTTTGACCTGTTCTCTGTGCCTTATGGAGTTGAATGCTCGTTTCCTTCCCCAGATTAGGGAAGTTTTCAGTATAATTTGTTTAAATTCCCTCTCTCTGTCCTCTTCCTCTGGGGCCCTAACTATTCTAATATTATTTTGGTTTGTGGTATTGCTGATGTGTCAAATCCTACCCTCATGATCCAGTAGTTGTTTATCTCTCTTTGTCTCAGCTTCCTTATTCTCCATCACTGTCTTCTATATCACTGACTCTCTCTTCTGCCTTGTTTATCCTAACAGTTAGAGCCTCCATTTTTTATTGAATCTCAGTAATAGCCTTTTTTATTTTGACCTGATTATATTTTAGTCTTTTATTTCTCCAGTAAGGGATTCTCTAGTGTCTGCTATGCTATTTTCAAGCCTAGCTAATATCTTTATAATTGTTATTTGAATTCTAGTTCCAACATCTTGTATCCATAGTTATTAAACCCCTGGCAATGAGTACTGCCTCTTGTTCTCTTTTTTGGGGTTAGTTCTTTGGTCTTGTCATTATGTGCAGAAAAGAATAAATGAAAGAGAGGGAAAACAGACAAATATCAACAACACCAGAAAAATATAACTACACAAATCAGAAGAGAACAGAAACTAAAAAGAAAGAAAAGAAAGAAAATGAAAATAAAATTAAACAAAGAAGTTTAACACATGAGAACAATAAACTAGATCCTGGGTGTATTTTGGTGTGTTTGTTAGAAGAAACTAGATCCCAAAATAGGAAAGGGAGGAAAAAAAAAATACACACAAGCAAAAATGAAATTGGATACAATGAAAGTAGGCCAAAAATGAAAAAAAAAAAACATAGGTATAAATATGAAAATTAAAGAAGGCTTAAAAATAATTAACAAAATAAAAAAATAGATGAAAGGGAAAATAAAATAAGAAATTGAAGGACTAGGGGGAAAGATGGTGGAGGAGTAGGGGACCCTATTTCAACTGGTCCCTGGAATTCAGCTGGATATCTACCAGACCACACGGAGCACCCACAAAACCAGCCTGAGATGTAAGAAGTTCTGGATCTCTACAAACAGAATATCGCAGGCAGTTGGTTTTGAGGTATGAAGTGGAGAGCTGTGATTCTGCAGGCAGATATCGGAGGATAAACGGCAGCGGGAGGGTGCTTGGATGTGGGGATCCTACACCGCCGGTGAGAGACAGCCTCGCGCGCTGCAGACAGGGCACAGACTCACAGACTGGTAGCGTCGGGAAAGGACTTTAGGGCAGCTTCCAGGGTGGAAAACCAGACCAACGGGATCACATGCTCGGGAACCACAGCCCCCCAGACAGAAACCCGAAGCCACGGTCATGCGCACGTGAACTGCAGCCTCCGAGAAGGAAACCCGGTGCGCCGGGGTCCCGCCAGTGAACTGCAACCCCCGGGGTGGAAACCCTGAGCAGTGGAGTCGCGTGCACGTGAACTGCCATCCCGGGACAGAACCCCAAGCGGTGGAGTTGCGCACGCATGCGAACTGGGAGTGGCTGGCGGTGTTAGAAGCACAAAGGTCAGTGACACGCCCCAACCTGGAGGCAGGACTGGGAGCACTGCGGAGGGGCGCACAACCCAGGATGCTGCACTTTATAGCAGCATGGACAGAAACAGAGACACTGTGGCCTGGAGAGCTCACTGAAGAACACTGAGGTCTCTCTGCTCTGAGGCAGAGGGTTGGAAATGGTCTCTTCTGCTCTGACTCGCGGAAGAGACGGGGAAAGCCACCAGGGAAAGGTGCCAGAGAACAAAAGTCCCAAAGACTGATTCCCACTGAGACCATCCCCCGCCACAGGGGCGCAGGGCAATTCCGCCCAAACAGGGTCGCCTGAGTAACAGTGCGGCAGGCCTCTCCCCCAAAAGACAGGCTGGGAAAACCAGAGGCCAGCAACCCTAAGGTCCCAAGAAAACAGGTGCATCTTGCTTGGGTTCTGGTCAATAATTTGGACTCTATACATTCCCTCAAACACCCATCCACAGAATGACTAGGAGGAAGAGCCCCCAAAACAGAAAAGACTCAGAGATTATGACTTATGCTGCAGATTTACAAATGGATGCAGATATAACCAAGATGTCAGAGATGGAATTCAGGCTAGCAATTGTGAAGACAATGGCTAGAATGGAGAAATCAATCAATGGCAACATAGAGCCACTAAGGGCAGAAATAAAAGGTGAATTGGCAGAACTTAAAATGCTATCATTAAGATCCAGTCCAATGTAGATAATCTAACAGCTAGAGTAATTGAGATAGAAAAGAGAATAAGCGACCTGGAAGACAGTATAATAGATAAAAAGGGAAAAGAGGAGGCCCGGGAAAAACAACTCAGAATCCATGAAAATAGAATCAGAGAAATAAGTGACACCATGAGGCGTTCCAATGTCAGAATAATTGGAATCCCGGAGGGAGTGGAGAGAGAGAGAGGGCTATAAGATGTATTTGAGCAAATCATAGCTGAGAACTTCCCTAATCTGGGGAATGAAACAAACATTCGAGTCCTAGAGGCAGAGAGGACCCCTCCTAAGATCAAGGAAAATGTGCACCAATACCCCGGCATGTAATAGTAAAACTCGCAAATCTTAGAACCAAGGCAACCATCTTAAGGGCAGTTAGGGGGAAGAGATTCCTTACATACAGAGGGAGGAACATCAGAATAATGTCAGACCTATCCACAGAGACCTGGAAAGCCAGAAAGGCCTGGCAAGACATATTCAGGGTACTAAATGAGAAGAACATGCAGCCAAGAATACTTTATCTGGCAAGGCTTTCATTTAGAATATATGGAGAGATGCAGAGCTTCCACGACCAGCAGAAGTTGAAAGAAGAGGGGACCACTAAGCCGGCCCTGCAAGAAATATTAAGGGGGGTTCTCTAAAAGGAGAAAGACCCCAAGAGTGATCTACAACAGAAATGTACAGGGACAATCTATAAAAACAACATCTTCACAGGCAACATAATGACCATTAATTCATATCTTTCAATAATCACTCTCAACGTGAATGGCCTAAACGCTCCCATAAAATGGCACAGAGTTGCAGATTGGATAAAAAGACAGGACCCATCCATATGCTGTCTACAAGAGACTCATTTTCAACCTAAAGATACATCCAGACTGAAAGTGAAGGGATGGAGATCTATCTTCCATGGCAGCGGACCTCAAAAGGAAGCTGGGGTAGCCATTCTTATATCAGACAAATTAGAATTTAAACTAAAGTCTGTAATAAGAGACACAGAAGGACACTATATCATTCTTAAAGGGTCTATCCAAAAAGAAGATCTAACAGTTGTAAATACTTATGCCCCCAACATGGGAGCAGCCATCTACATAAGCCAACTGTTAACCAAAATAAAGAGTCATGTTGATAACAATACGTTAATTGTAGGAGACCTCAATACTCCACTCTCAGCAATGGACAGATCATCTAAGCAGAAAATCAACAAGGAAACAAGAGCTTTGAATGATACATTGGACCAGATGGACCTCATAGATATTTACAGAGCATTCCACCTTAAAACAACAGAATACTCATTCTTCTTGAGCGCACATGGAACTTTCTCCAGAATAGACCATATACTGGGTCACAAATCAGGTCTCAACCGATACCAAAAGAGTGAGATTATTCCCTGCATATTCTCAGACCACAATGCTCTAAAACTGGAACTCAATCACAAGAAAAAACTGGGCAGAAATTCAAACACTTGGAGGCTAAAGACCACTCTGCTCAAGAATGTTTGGGTCAACCAGGAAAGCAAAGAAGAACTTAAACAATTCATGGAAATCAATGAGAACGAAAACACATCAGTCCAAAACCTATGGGATACTGCAAAGGCGGTCCTAAGGGGGAAATACATAGCCATGCATGCCTCACTCAAAAAAATAGAAAAACCCCGAATTCACCAGCTAACTCTACACCTTAAAGAACTAGAGAAAAAGCAACAAATGATGCCTATACCACACAATAGAAGAGAAATAATTAAAATAAGAGCAGAAATCAATGAATTAGAAACGAGAAACACAGTAGATCAGATCAACGAAACTAGAAGTTGGTTCTTTGAAAGAATTAATAAGATTGATAAACCACTGGCCAGACTTATCCAAGAGAAGAGAGAACGGACCCAAATTAATAAAATGATGAATTAACGGGGAGCGATCACGACTAACACCAAGGAAATAGAAACAATTATTAGAAATTATTATCAACAGCTATATGCTAATAAACTGAGCAATCTGGATGAAATGGAGGCCTTCCTGGAAACCTATAAGCTGCCAAGACTGAAACAGGAAGAAACTGACAACCTGAATAGGCCAATAACCAGTAATGAGACTGAAGCAGTGATCCAAAACCTCCCAGAAAACAAGAGTCCAGGGCTTGATGGATTCCCTGGGGAATTCTACCAAACTTTCAAAGAAGAAATAATAGCTATTCTACTGAAGCTGTTTCAAAAAATAGAAACAGAAGGAAAGCTTCCAGACTCATTCTATGAGGCCAGCATTACCTTAATCCCCCAACTAGGCAAAGACCCCATCAAAAAGGAAAATTTCAGATCGATATCCCTGATGAGTGTGGATTCCAAAATCCTCAACAAAATCCGAGCTAATAGGATCCAACAATACATTCAAAGGATCATCCACCACAACCAAGTGGTATTTATCCCCGGGATGCAAGGGTGCTTCAACATTTGCAAATCAATCAATGTGATAGAACACATTAATAAGAGGAGGGAGAAGAACCATATGGTCCTCTTAATTGATGTAGAAAAAGCATTTGACAAAATACAACATCCTTTCCTGATTAAAACTCTCCAGAGTATAGGGATCGAAGGAACATTCCTCAAGCTCATAAAATCCATCTATGAAAAACTCACAGCGAATATCATCCTCAATGGGGAAAAGCTGAGAGCCTTTCCCTTAAGATCAGGAACATGTCAAGGGTGCCCACTCTCACCGCTATTGTTCAACAGAGTACTAGAAGTCCTAGCAACAGCAATTAGACAACAAAAAGAAATAAAAGGTATTCAAATTGGCAAAGAAGTCAAACTCTCTCTTTTTGCAGACGACATGATACTTTATGTGGAAAACCCAAGAGACTCCACCCCCAAATTACTAGAACTCATCCAGCAATTCAGTAATGTGGCAGGATACAAAATCAATGCACAGAAATCAGTTGCTTTCTTATACACTAACAACGCAACTGTTGAAAGAGAAATTAAAGAAACTATTCCATTTACAATAGCACCAAAAACCATAAGATACCTCGGAATAAACTTAACCAAAGAGGTAAAGGATCTATACTCTAGGAACTACAAAACACTCATGAAAGAAATTGAAGAAGACACAAAAAGATGGAAAAATATTCCATGCTCATGGATCAGAAGAATAAACATTGTTAAAATGTCTATGCTACCCAGAACAATCTATACCTTCAATGCCATCCCGATCAAAATTCCAATGACATTTTTTAAATTGTTGGAACAAACAATCCTAAAATTTGTATGGAATCAGAAAAGACCCTGAATCGCCAAGGAGATGTTGAAAAAGAAAAACAAAGCTGGGGGCATCACATTGCCTGATTTCAAGCTATATTACAAAGCAGTGATCACCAAGACAGCATGGTACTGGCACAAAAACAGACATACAGACCAATGGAACAGAATAGAGAACCCAGATATGGACCCTCAACTCTATGGTCAAATAATCTTTGACAAAGCAGGAAGAAACATGCAATGGAAAAAAGACAGTCTCTTCAATAAATGGTGGTGGGAAAATTGGACAGCCACATGCAGAAGAATGAAACTCGACTATTCTCTAACACCATTCACAAAGATCAACTCAAAGTGGATGAGAGACCTCAATGTGAGACAGGAATCCATCCAAATCCTAGAGGAGAACATAGGCACTAACCTCTTTGACATCGGCCACAGCAACTTCTTTCAAGATACATCTCCAAAAGCTAGTGAAACAAAAGCAAAAATGAACTTTTGGGACTTCATCAAGATCAAAAGCTTCTGCACAGCAAAGGAAACAGTCAACAAAACAAAGAGGCAACCCACAGAATGGGAGAAGATATTTGCAAATGAGACTACAGATAAAGGGCTGGTGTCCAGGATATATAAAGACCTTCCAAACTCAACACCCAAAAAACAAATAATCAAGTCAAAAAGTGGTCAGAAGTTATGAAAAGACACTTCTCTGAAGAAGACATACAAATGGCTAACAGACACATGAAAAAATGTTCATCATCATTAGCCATCAGGGAGATCCAAATCAAAACCACACTGTGATGCCACCTTACACCAGTTAGAATGGCAAAAATGGACAGGGCAAGAAACAACAAATGTTGGAGAGGTTGTGGAGGAAGGGGAACCCTCTTACACTGTTGGTGAGAATGCAAGTTGGTATAGCCACTTTGGAAAACAGTGTGGAGTTTCCTCAAAAATTTAAAAATAGAGCTTCCCGGGGGGGCAGAGCAAGATGGCGGAGGAGTAGGAGACGTGGATTTCGTCTCCTCTGAGGAATTCAGCTGGATAGGGATCAAAGCATTCTGAACACCTACAAACTCAACAGGAGATCGAAGAAAAGAAGAGCAACAACTCTCTCATCGGAAAAGCGACCACTTTCTGGGACGTAGGATGTGCGGAGAAGTTTATCCGAGGCGATACTCGGGAGGATAGACGGCGGGGGAGGGGCCTCCGTCGGCTGCTTCTGGCAAGTGATAGAACCATGGAGCACAAAATCGGAACTTTTAAAAGTCTGCTCCGCTGAGGGACGTCACTCTGGTGGCTAATTGGGGGGTGGAACCCTCGCGGGACAGTGTGGTCTCAGGACCCTTGGGGTCACAGAAAGACCCGGGGTGCCTGAGTTTGGCAGAGCTCCCAGGTATCGGAGCGGGGAAGCCGGCTGCAGAGGCGGAGCCCAGGCGCGGGCTCTCAGCTCGGGGTTGTCATAAACCGTGATCTGTGGCACAGTCGGGCCACTGCTCCTCCAGCAGGGACCCAACAAGCGGCTGATCCGGGGAGACTCACCTTCCTTCCCCGGGAAGAGCCGCGCGGGAGTGCACCGCAGGGATCTGCTGGGTTTGGAGACTCCACCCGGTGTCGGGTGCCAGAGATAGAAACGCGCGGTCACAGGCCGGGTGAGCACGGAGTGCGGCTGGAGACCGGGGAGATGGGAGTGACTGACGGCTTTTCTCTGGGCGCTCACTGAGAAGTGGAGCACCGAGTTCTCGGCTCCTCTGGGGCAGAGATTGGGAGGCTGCCATTTTCACTCTCCGCCTCCAACGCTGTACGGAAAGCTCGCAGGGAACAAAAGCCTGGAGAGCAAACCCGAGCAGATTACTTAGCCGGGAGGGGGCAAGGGCGGGGCAATTCCACCTCCGGCAGAGACATTTGAAAACCACGGCAACAGGCCCCTCCCCAGAAGATCAGCGAGAACAGCCAGCCAAGACCAAGTTTACGGATCAATGAGAACGGCAGAACTCCAGTGCTAGGGGGATACTGCACATAGAATTCATGGCTTTTTTACCATGATTCTTTAGTCTTTCAAAGTTAATTTTTTTAACTGTCTTTTTCTCTTTTTTTTGAATTTTTCTTTTTCCCTTTTTCAACCAACATCTTATCAATCCCTTTTTTAAAAAAAAATTTATTTTTCATTTTTAGAGTCATATTCTATCCCTTCATAGTAGTTACGCGTATTTTTGGCTTATATATATAAGTTGTTCTCTCTTTAAAATTTTGAGATAGTTTCTTCTAACATATTAAAATATACCCTAAATCTCTAGTATATGTTGTTTTGTATTCCCCTGCCTGATCACATTCTCTCCCTTTTTTTTTCTTTTTTTTAAATCCTCTTCTTTCTTTTTTCAAACAACTTCTTATCAATTACTTTTATAAAATTTTTTAAAATTTCCATCTTTACACTCATATTCCATCCCTTCATCATATCAACCCTTATTTTTGTACATATATAAGTTTTTCTTTCTTTAAATTTTGGGAGGCACTTTCTTCTAAAAGACCAAAATACACCCCAAATCTAGTGTGTGGCACTGATCTATATACCAGCCTGATCATATTTGATCACATTCTGGTTTTTTGTTGTTGTTGCTGTTTTGTTTTGTTTTTGTTTTTATCTTTATCTTTTTCTTTTTTTTTTTCTTTTTCTTTTTTCTCTCTCCATTTCTTGTTTCACTGCTTCAGGTCTTTTCTGATTTGTTTAGAGTATATTTTCTGGGGACATTGTTACTCTGCTAGCATTTTCTTCTCTCATTAATCTATTCTCCTCTACACAAAATGACAAGACAAAAAAAATCACCTCAACAAAATAACAAGAGGTAGTACCGACTGCCAGGGACCTACTGAATACAGACATTAGTACGATGTCAGATCTAGAGTTCAGAATCATCACTTTAAAGATACTAGCTGGGCTTGAAAAAAATATGGAAGTTATTAGAGAAACCCTTTCTGGAGAATTAAAAGAACTAAAATCCAACCAAGTAGAAATCAAAAAGGCTATTAATGAGGTGCAATAAAAAATGGGGGCACTAACTGCTAGAATAAATGAGACAGAAGAGAGAATCAGTAATATAGAAGATGAAATGATGGAAAATAAAGAAGCTGAGAAAAAGAGAGATAAACAACTACTGGATCACGAGGGCAGAATTCGAGAGATAAGCGATACCATAAGACGAAACAACATTAGAATAATTGGGATCCCAGAAGAAGAAGAAAGAGAGAGAGGGCCAGAAGGTATAATGGAGCAAATTATAGCAGAGAACTTCCCTAATTTGGGGAAAGAAACAGGCATGAAAATCCAAGAAGCACAGAGAACCCCTCTCAAAATCATTAAAAATAGGTCAACTCCCCGACATCTAATAGTAAAACTTACGAGTCTCATAGACAAAGAGAAAATCCTGAAAGCAGCTCGGGAGAAGAGATATGTAACCTACAATGGTAGAAACATTAGATTGGCAACAGACCTATCCACAGAGACCTGGCAGGCCAGAAAGGACTGGCAGGATATATTCAGAGCACTAAATGAGAAAAATATGCAGCCAAGAATATGCTATCCAGCTAGGCTGTCATTGAAAATTGAAGGAGAGATAAAAAGCTTCCAGGACAAACAAAAACTAAAGGAATTTGCAAACACAAAACTAGCCCTACAGGAAATCTTGAAAGGGGTCCTCTAAGCAAAGAGAGACCCTAAAAGCAACATAGACCAGAAAGGAACACAGACAATATATGGTAACAGTCACCTTACAGGCAATACAGTGGTACTAAATTCCTATTTTTCAATAGTTACCCTGAATGTAAAAGGGCTAAATGCCCCAATCAAAGGCCACAGGCTATCAGATTGGATTAAAAAACAAGACCCATTGATATGCTGTCTTCAAGAGACTCATTTTAGAACCAAAGACACCCCCAGATTGAAAGTGAGGGGGTGGAAAACCATTTACCATGCTAATGGACACCAAAAGAAAGCTGGGTTGGCAATCCTTATATCAGACAAATTAGATTTTAAACCAAAGACTGTAATAAGAGATGAGGAAGGACATTATATCCTACTTAAAGGATCTATCCAACAAGAAGTTCTAACAATTGTAAATATCTATGCCTCTAACATGGGAGCAGCCAATTATATAAGGCAATTAATAACAAAAGCAAAGAAACACATCGACAACAATACAATAATAGTGGGGGACTTTAACATCCCCCTCACTGAAATGGACAGATCGTCTAAGCAAAAGATCAACAAGGAAATAAAGAGTTTAAATGACACCCTGGACCAAATGGACTTCACAGACATATTCAGAACATTCCACCCCAAAGCAACGGAATACACATTCTTCTCTAGTGCCCATGGAACATTCTCCAGAATAGATCACATCTGAGGTCATAAATCAGGTCTCAACCAGTACCAAAAGATCGGGATCATTCCCTGCCTATTTTCAGACCACAATGCTTTGAAACTAGAACTCAATCACAAGAGGAAAGTTGGAAAGAACTCAAATACATGGAGGGTAAAGAGCATCCTACTGAAGAATGAATGGGTCAACCAGGAAATTAAAGAAGAATTAAATAAATACATGGAAACCAATGGAAATGAAAACACAATTATTCAAAATCTTTGGAATGCAGCAAAGGCAGTCCTAAGAGGAAAGTATATAGCAATACAAGCCGTTCTCAAGAAACAAGAAAGGTCTCAAGTACACAACCTAACCCTACACCTAAAGGAGCTGGAGAAAGAACAGCAAATAAAGCCTAAACCCAGCAGGAGAAGAGAAATAATAAAGATCAAAGCAGAAATCAATGAAATAGAAACTAAAAGAGCAGTAGAACAGATCAAGGAAACTAGGAGCTAGTTCTTTGAAAGAATTAACAAGATCGATAAACCCCTGGCCAGACTTATCAAAAAGAGAAGAGAAATGACCCAAATCAACAAAATCATGAATGAAAGAGGAGAGATCACAGCCAACACCAAAGAAATACAAACAATTATAAGAACATATTATGAGCAACTCTATGCCAGCAAATTAGATAACCTGGAAGAAATGGATGCATTCCTAGAGATGTATCAACTACCAAAACTGAACCAGGATGAAATAGAAAACCTGAACAGACCTATAACCACTAAGGAAATTGAAGCAGTCATCTAAAATCTCCCAAAAACCAAAAGCCAGGGCCAGATGGCTTCCCAGGGGAATTCTACCAAACATTTCAAGAAGAATTAATACCTATTCTCCTGAAACTGTTCCAAAAAATATAAATGGAAGGAAAACTTCCAAACTCATTTTATGAGGCCAGCATTACCTTGATCCCAAAACCAGACAAAGACCCCATCAACAAGGAGAATTACAGACCAATATCCCTGATGAACATGGATGCAAAAATTCTCACCAAAATACTAGCCAATAGGATCCAACAGTACATTAAAAGGATTATTCACCACGACCAAGTGGGATTTATCCCTGGGCTGCAAGGTTGGCTCAACATCCGCAAATCAATCAATGTGATACAATACATTAACATAAGAAAGAACAAGAATCATATGATCCTCTCAATAGATGCAGAAAAAGCTTTTGACAAAGTACAGCATCCTTTCTTGATCAAAACTCTTCAGAGTATAGGGATAGAGGTTACATACCTCAATATCATAAAAGCCATCTATGAAAAACCTACGGCGAATATCATAGTCAATGAGGAAAAACTGAGAGCTTTCCCCCTAAGGTCAGGAATGCGGCAGGGATGTCCACTATCACCACTGCTATTCAACATAGTATTGGAAGTCCTAGCCACAGCAATCAGACAACAAAAAGAAATCAAAGGCATCCAAATTGGCAAAGAAGAGTCAAACTCTCACTCTTTGCAGATGATATGATACTTTATGTGGAAAACCCCAAAGACTCCACCCCAAAACTGCTAGAGCTCATACAGGAATTCAGTAAAGTGGCAGGATATAAAATCAATGCACAGAAGTCAGTGGCATTCCTATACACCAACAACAAGACAGAATAAAGAGAAATTAAGGAGTCGATCCCATTTACAATTGCACCCAGAACCATAAGATACCTAGGAATAAATCTAACCAAAGAGACAAAGGATCTGTACTCAGAAAACTATAAAATACTCATGAAAGAAATTGAGGAAGACACAAGGAAATGGAAAAACGTTCCATGCTCATGGATTGGAAGAACAAATATTGTGAAGATGTCAATGCTACTTAGAGCAATCTACACATTCAATGCAATCCCCATCAAAATACCATCCACTTTTTTCAAAGAAATGGAACAAATAATCCTAAAATTAGTATGGAATCAGAAAAGACCCCAAATAGCCAGAGGAATGTTGAAAAAGAAAAGCAAAGCCGGCGGCATCACAATTCCGGACTTCCAGCTCTATTACAAAGCTGTCATCATCAAGACAGCATGGTACTGGCACAAAAACAGACACATAGATCAATGGAACAGAATAGAGAGCCCAGAAATGGACCCTCAACTCTATGGTCAACTCATCTTTGACAAAGCAGGAAAGAATGTCCAATGGAACAAAGATAGTCTCTTCAACAAATGGTGTTCGGAAAATTGGATAGCCACATGCAGAAGTATGAAACTGGACCATTTCCTTACACCACACACAAAAATAGACTCCAAATGGTTGAAAGACCTCAATGTGAGACAGGAGTCCATCAAAATCCTAAAGGAGAACACAGGCAGCAACCTCTTTGACCTGACCCGCAGCAACTTCTTCTTAGAAACATCGTCAAAGGCAAGGGAAGCAAGGGCCAAAATGAACTATTGGGACTTCATCAAGATAAAAAGCTTTTGCACAGCAAAGGAAACAGTCAACAAAACCTAAAGACAACCGACAGAATGGGAGAAGATATTTGCAAATGACATATCAGATAAAGGGCTAGTATCCAAAATCTATAAAGAACTCATCAAACTCAACACCCAAAGAACAAAGAATCCAATCAAGAAATGGGCTGAAGACACGAACAGACATTTTTCCAAAGAAGACATCCAAATGGCCAACAGACACATGAAAAAGTGCTCAATATCGCTCGGCATCAGGGAAATCCAAATCAAAACCTCAATGAGATACCACCTCACACCAGTCCGAATGGCTAAAATTAACAAGTCAGGAAACGACAGATGTTGGCAGGGATGCGGAGAAAGGGGAACCCTCCTACACTGTTGGTGGGAATGCAAGCTGGTGCAGCCACTCTGGAAAACTGTATGGAGGTTCCTCAAAAAGTTGAAAATAGAGCTACCATATGATCCAGCAATTGCATTACTGGGTATTTACCCCAAAGATACAAAAGTAGGGATCCGAAGGGGTATGTGCACCCCGATGTTTATAGCAGCAATGTCCACAATAGCTAAACTGTGGAAAGAGCCAAGATGTCCGTCGACCGATGAATGGATAAAGAAGATGTGGTATATATATACAATGGAATATTATGCAGCCATCAAAAAGAATGAGATCTTGCCATTTGCAACGACGTGGATGGAACTGGAGGGTATTATGTTGAGTGAAATAAGTCAAACAGAGAAAGACATGTATCATATGATCTCACTGATATGAGGTATTCTTAATTGCAGGAAACAAACTGAGGGTTACTGGAGTGGGAGGTGGGGTGGGAGGGATGGGGTGATTGCGTGATAGGCACTGGGGAGGGTATGTGCTCTGGTAAGCGCTGTGAATTGTGCAAGACTGTTGAATCTCAGATCTGTACCTCTGAAACAAAGAATGCAATATATGTTAAGAAAAAAAAAAAAAGAAGAAGAAGGTAGCGGGAGGGGAAGAATGAAGCGGGGGAAATCGGAGGGGTAGACGAACCATGAGAGATGATGGACTCTGAAAAACAAACTGAGGGTTCTAGAGGGGAGGGGGGTGGGAGGATGGGTTAGCCTGGTGGTGGGTATTGAGGAGGGTACATTCTGCATGGAGCACTGGGTGTTTTGCACAAACAATGAATCATGGAACACTTCATCTAAAACTAATGGTGTAATGTATGGGGATTAACATAAGAATAAAAAAAATAAATAAATAAACATAAAATAAAATAAAAATAGAGCTTCCCTATGACCCAGCAATTGCACTACTGTGTATTTACCCCAAGACACAGATGTAGTGATAAGAAGTGCCACATGCACCCCAATGTTCATAGCAGCAATGTCCACAAAAACCAAACTGTGGAAAGAGCCGAGATGCCCTTCAACAGATGAATGGATAAAGAAGATGTGGTCCATATATACAATGGAATATTACTCAGCCATCAGAAAAGATGAATATCCAACTTTTACATCAACATGAATGGGACTGGAGGAGATTATGCTAAGTGAAATAAGTCAAGCAGAGAAAGTCAATTATCATATGGGTTCACTTATTTGTGGAACATAAGGAATAACATGGAGGACATTATGAGAAGGAAGGGAAAAATGGGTGGGGGGAATTGGAGGGGGAGATGAACCATGAGAGAATATGGACCTGAGAAACAAACATAGTTTTAGAGGGGAGCGGAGAGGGGGAATTGGTTAGCCTGGTGATGGGTATTAAGGAGGGCACGTACTGCATGGCGCTCTGGGTGTTATACAAAAACAATGGATTGTGGATCACTACATCAAAAACTAATGATGTATTGTATGGTGACTAACCTAACATAATAAAATTTAAAAAAAAGATATATTTTTATTAATAACATCATATAAAAAAAGTAATTGAAAGACAAAAGAATGATAATGACACCAGAGAAATATACATTACACAAATCAGAAGAGAACAGAAACCAAAGAGAAATAAAAGGAAATAATGAGAATAAAATCATACAGGAACTTGAACAGAACAGAAGAATAAAATAGATCCTGGGTATATTTTGGTCTGTTTGTTATAAGAATCTAGATCCCAAAATATTAAAGAATGAAAAACTCATATATAAATGAAGTTGAATACAATGAAAGGAAGCCAAAAATGAAATATTTACTTCGTTTATTTATTTACCATAAGTGTAAAAATGAAAATTAAAAAAAGACTTTAAAAGTAGCTGATAAAATAAGAAAATAGCTGAAAAGGAATATAAAATATAAAACTGAAGGACTAAAAATAAGAAAAAAACACGAATGATATATACTTCTTTCCCCAAGAGCTGGAGTTCTACAGTTCTGTGTGATTGGTAAACTTCGTATTAGCTGGAAGTTTCTGCTGGTTTTCTGGGGGAAGGCCCTGTTGAACTGATTCTCAGGAGTATTTGTTCGGGTGGAATTGCACCCCCCCTCTTGCCAGGGGGCCGGACTCAGTGTAAGCCACTCCAGAGTTGGTGTTGGAGATAAAAATGTCGCCACCCTTATCTCTAGCCTTGGAGCTGATAGTTCACGCCTTTTACTCTTCAGTGAGCTCTAACATAAAAGCAGTCAATTGCTCCTGTCTCCTTGGTTTCTGTCTGAACTCTGTGTTCACCCACCCTGTGATCGAGCGTTTTTATCTCAGGCACATGACCCCATTGCGAGTATCCAAACTTTATGGACCCCTGTGGCAAGCACCCATGCAGTTCTTCCTGGGGGTGGGAGGGGGGGTCTCCCCGTGGTTCTGCCTCTTGCTGGGCCCCTGCTCCAAGTGTGGTCACAGAACTGCATAGTAGTTCACAGTTTATGGCAACATGGAGCAGAAAGCTGGTACCTAGGCTCGCTGTTTGCAACCAGCTTCCCAGCTCCCATACCTGGGAACTCTGCCACACTCAGGCACCCCTGTTATTTTTGTGACCCCAGGGATCCTGAGTCCATGCTGTCCCACCTGGGATTCTGCCCTGCTCCACCTCCTGAGTGCCTTTCAGGCAAACTTCTAAAAGTTCCAATTTTGCACTCTGCTTCTTTTAACAATTTTGGGTACCTGGCTTAGGAGGCTCCCTCTCCCCACGGTTTATTTTCTGATATATTGACTCAGATTCACGTCTCTGCACCTACTCCCTTGCAAAAAGTGTTTGCTTTTCTATTTGTAGAATTATAACAATTCTTTTCTCAGATCTCCAGTTGGTTTTGCAGGTGTTCAAAATGATTTGATAACGATGTAGCTGATTTCCAGGGACCAGGCAAAATTAGGGTCCCCTACTCCTCTGCCATCTTCCCAACCCTCTTTCTCCTTACTTATGTTTTGATTAGATCTCTGTCTGTGACCTTTTCTTGTTCTTTCTCTTGGGATGAATTTCTCCTTCTTGGCATTTTGTCTATGTTTCCGTCTTCTCTTTGTTAGAATATCATGTGTGTTTCTTGCTCCTGAAGGTAATGGTTTTATGAAAAAGCAGTCATATAATATCCAGGGCCTGGCTCTTCATGAAGTGTCTTTGGTGTGTGCTGTGTGTCCTCTGCTGCTGTTTTGGTTGTCCTATCATTCAGGTCAGTCCTCAGCAGAGGTTCTCCTTCCCTGCAGTGGGCATTGTTTAGACCTTGGCCAGAGTGTTGGGAGTTTTAACTAGAGTGTGCTCTGTTCTGCTTTTTAAAGTAGACCTGATTCTATTTCCGCTAGAACTGAAGATTTGCAGAACTCTACGGTCAGTAGACATGGTGCATGTGGTGGTGTGTGCTGGTCTTCTGTTGAAGGTGCCCACTGCTTTGTTCATTAGGCACACTTGCCTGAAAAAAACAGTACCAGCAGAGTTCACGGTGGTGGGAGTTGGTATAAATAGGTTAGGCAGCCAGTGTCGATGCTGTGGTGTTTACTGAAGTTTATTTATGTTGATGGGTGGGGGAGGGAAATGGCACCATTCCACTCCTTTGTCCTCAGAGATGGGAATCCATTCTCACTGATCTCAGGTAATCTCTCCCAGAAGAATGAATTATTTCACCTCATGCGTCCTTGGTATTTTTCAGATCACTGTTTTCACACTGTCTGTCTCCTGGTTGCTTGCCTGCCTTCAGCAGCATAGTGCCCTTTGGATTCTATAATAGCCAAGCCTGCTGACTTAAAACTCCAGACTTTAGGGACCTGATATCATGGGGACCTATGCTGGTCTTCTGGAGGAGTGTCTTACCATACTGGGACTGATGCAGTTTTGACCCAGAAGGGCAGTCACACCCAAGGGCAGGGGTGTGGGATTTGGAGCAATACAGGCTAAATTGCCAGTGTCCAGGTTAGTTGCCCTCAGCAGGTATCTCTGTGCCTATGCTTAGAGGCAGTGGTATGAAATGGTACCTGCCAGTTCCTTTGTTCCAGAGAGGCAATGCCTCCTCTCACAGATGTGCTCCAAGAAGAGTGAACAGTCTCTCCCTGTGCACCTTAGTCAATCCTCAGATTGTACCCTGTGCTCCGGGGTTGCTTGCCTGCCTTCTTTCCCAGGAATAGAGCAGTGCCCTCAAGTCTCAATCCCAGCCAAGCCCACAGACCTTTAAAACTCCAGTCTTTGAGCCCTACTGGTTACAAAAACTTATGAAAGTCAGCCTCCCTCGTTTTCCCAGCCAATGGCTTTGGGGAAGTGTTCTTCTTGTGCATATCCCTGTGTGCTCCACTCTCTTTTGCCTTTCTCTTAGACTAGGCCTTTCTCCCCAACACAGCTCCAGTGATCTGTTTCTCCCCAAATCCTTGTCTCCACCTTCCTCTATGTGGCCTCTCTCTACCTCTGGTTGTGCAGTTTGCTCTGCCAGTCCACAGGTCAATTTCTTGGGAATTCAGAATGATTTTATAGTTATCTAGCTGTGTTTGAGGGATGAGGCTACCCTAGGGTCCTCCTTACTATGCTGACATCTTAGCTCTGGTTCCTGTTTTTTTTTTTTTTTTTAAGTTTTCTATGTCTTTGTTCAACTTTTCACTTTTTTTCATGAATTGTTTTCCTAATTTTATTTAGTTGTCTATTGTGTTGTCTTATAGTTCTGTAAATTTCTTTAAGAGGATTCTTCTGAATTCTTGGTCTGATAATTCAGAGATTTCCATTTCTTTAGAGGCACTATATTAGTTTCCTTTGTTGCTATCATGTTTCTTTAATGATTTGTGATTCTTGTGGCCTTGTATTGGTGCCTGTGCATTTGAAGAAGTAAGCATCTCTTCTATTTTTTACATACTTCCTTTTGCAAGAAAATCTCTTTACCAGTCAACCTGTTCAGAGATTCTGGTTGGCCCTTTTAGTGGAGTCTTGGGTAGTCTTGCAGGTGGAGTCCTCCAGCAGACAGGTCTGATTCTCCAGGCCTAGTGCTTGGATCTAGAGGGATTGACCTGGAACCTGTGTCCCTGGGAATGGACTGGTGTTTGTGTATGATGGGTGGGTCTGTTGTCGGGGTCCACTGTAAAGGGCGTCAGGATTCTAGGTTAATAGGAACCACACTAGAGTCTGTGTCTTTGATATTTGGCTTAGCACTGGGGCTGACCGTCAGCCTGGGAGCTGGCCTAGAGCCTAGATCTTCTGGGGGCAAGCCTGGGGCTGTGGTTAACCCAGAGCCATGGCATTAGCCAGGAGTCTAGGACTGCAGGTGATGGCTTAGTGATTTGATCTGCAGGGGATGGCCTGGTGCTGGGTGTGGTTGGGACCCAGATTCTACAAGAGGTTGTTTGGTAGCTGATTCTGATGGGGCTTGCCCAGTGCTAGGGCAGTTTGTGGGTTGGGAGCAAGAGGAGCCAGTCAAAAGTCTGGGTCCATGGGGGCTACCATATCATGGGGTGGGTTTTGACATTAGGTTTCTGGGGACCAGCCTGGCACAGTGGAGGGTCAGGTTCTAGGTCCATGAAACACTACCTGATGCTAAGAGAAGCTTGGTGCCTTGTGCAGCAGGAGATGGTCTAGAGGCTGTGTCTCTGGGAGGTGGTCTGGAGGGTGTGCCCACAAGGGTTGACAAGGTGCTGTGGTGGACCAGGAGACTGGGTCTCTAGGAGCTTGTCTGGGTCCTGTGTCTTTGTGGGCCACCTTGGCACTGAGTGGGCTAGGTACCTGGGTCCTTGGAAACCTACCTGGTGCCTGGGGCCATGGGGGCTGGCCTGGCACTGATTTAGGCCTTATGATTGGGTCTGTAGTGAAGTCAGGTATTCATGTAACTCTCTTTCCCCCATGGGAACAGTGTCTCTGTCTGTGCTAGGCTGCCATCATTTCGGGGTAATTTGAGAGTCTTTGCTACCCTTTTTAGTGCATCTTTTCCTATGTCTGTACTCCACCCTCGTGCTTTAATCCCTCACCTGGAACCTTCAGCTCCTGGAAAGGTGTGTTTTTGTATGGATTGCCACTCAAATTGATGTTTCTGTGAGGGGAGGAGCATTGGAAACTTCTATACTGTCAACTTGCTGATGTCACTACCACCTCAGACTTTCAACATCTGTTAACCTTGGAAATTGGGAAGGGAGTTTGTTGGGAGATATTATTAATATCTTTATACATTTCATATTGTTTCCCTTGTTTGAATATCTATTACCTTGAAAATAAAATATTTTTATATAAAACACTCAGCCTTTATGATCAAAGACATCATAAACAAACTTAGAAAAAAATTTGTATACAATGTAATAACACTTCAAAGACATATTATGGATACATTAGTTTCCAAAATGTACAAAACACTAATATAGTAATACAAAAACACAAATAATAGAAAAATAGAGAGTTCTTAGAAGTTCAAAATATGAATGTCCAATAATAAATTGATTTCGTGACTATCATGGAAATATCATTCAATATGAGATACCACTTTTAGCTAGTCATACTTCCAATAATCAAAGTCTTCATAATCTTCAGTTTTAAGAAGAATGTGGTGAAATATACACTGTCTATGAGAGTGTAATTTTTAATACAATACAATATCAAAACTTTAATGTGTATGCTCTTTAATACATATTTTATTTATGGAAACTATGAAAACATTCCTACGTATGAATAAATACACTTCGTTGTTTGCAATAAAGAAAAGTTGTATGTATATAATTGCTTTTTAAGAGAGGAATGCTAAATAAATTATTCTGTTATGCAATGTAATATCGTGAGGCAGTTGAAATATTGGGAAAGTTATATTTTGATATAGAAAATCATTGTGACATTAAGTGGATCAAAACAATTAGCGGAATAGTAAGTATGGTATGATTTAACTTATATTCAAAACCTCTTATCTAAAGCTTTATATTACTGTAAATACTATTGCTGTGTACATTTAAATGCATAAAGAAAAGTCTAGGAAGAACTTGTACTTGTGTTGTCTTCTGGAGATAGACTGAAGAAAGGCAGAAGTTTGTTGGCAAAAGTTTTGTGTATGGTGTTTGGATTATATACAGTTCCATTATATTCATGTATCACTTGTGTAAGTAAATATGGGATGCCTGGGTGTCTCAGTTGGTTAAGCGTCTACCTTTGGCTCAGGTCATGATCCCAGGGTCCTGGAATTGGGTCCCGCATTGGGCTCCTTGCTTGGCAGGGAGCCTGCTTCTCCCTCTCCCACTCCTCCTGCTTGTGCCCTCTCTCTCTGACAAATAAATGAATAAAATCTTAAAAAAATAAATACAGATCTTCTAAGGAACATAAGAATATGTTGAAGGCTAAGAGGGTCAACATGGGGCCAGCTGATCAGTTAAGGAAGCCTATAAAAATGAGAAACACAGAGAAAGACATTCCAGCACTTTTCTTAAGGAAAAACTCCTAGGGTGATGGAAAGATCTGGTCTATGTGACAGATGAATCTTCACTGTGCAGTCAGACTCATCAGATATAAAGCAAGATGCCAGTTACCAGCATCCTATGACTTACATTTTATGTTTGTGAAGAAATGCTCTAATAATTCTGTTTTTCTTGTAATCCCCCTAGAAGGGAAAGTGTGTTATCTTCTCAACAGTCATATCTGACCTGTATGATACTTGCATTTCTCAATATAAATTAATAAATTCTCCTTCTTTGTTTATATCTTTCAGTCTTATGATATAATCAGCATAATTTCACCTTCTGAATTTGGATGAATTCTGGGACATAACCAAGATCAGGCTGTAGACGTCTAAGATTGAAGGCCATGGCCTGGATTCTAGTGAACTCACCAAGGCAAATGACCCCTGTGAGATGGTGCTGCAGCAGCCAATCAATGCTATCTTTTGTGACACTCAGTCCTTGCTGTGTAACTTTGAATTCCTATAAATCCATTAAGGTCCCAATAAATTTTGTCTCTCATTGCTCTGTTAGTTCTATATGACTACTATTTAGTAAATTGTGAGTTTTTAGTAAATGTTTTATAATAACACCAAATATAAAATATTACTAAAATTGTTGTCAAAATATGACTTTTTTCCCCCTACAGATGACCATCTACTCATTTTTTGTAGTGTGAAAATATCAGGGAAGTGTGTGGGGGATATAAAGGGTAAAATCTGAAAAAGAATTAAATTCCCAGTACATTTTCCTCACTTTACTATTTCTATTCTATCTATCTATTCTATGGTACTTCTTATTCTTCTACATATTAACTGTTTTCCTGGTCAAAATGATTGATGTCCTTGCTTTTTGTAATATTCCACTTTACTTCTAAAATGCTCTATATTAAAAAATAGGGTGTCTCAGTTGAAAGCATTTATGAAAGTTAGAACTTCCAGGGAAGATGGTGGAGTAGGAGGATCATAGGCTTACCCCATCCCATGGATACAGCTAGAAAACATCCACATCAGTATAAATAATGCAGAAAATGACCCAAACACTGGAAGAACAGACTCTCCACAGCTTAATGTAATGAGGTCACATCGAAAAATGGAGTAAGGATGGAGATGTAGTTGGGAGACAAATTGGCCCATGGGACTGTCTGAAGGAGGGAGGGAGGATTCAAGCGTGGAGAGGGGAGAGGAGCAGACCCCACACAAGGCATGAAGAACCATCACTAGGAAGACGAATCCTTATAACATTTGGCTTTGAAAACCAGAGTGACATAACCTCACAAGTTCTTACTATCAGTGGGACGGAATACCTGGAACTTTAAAAATCAGCCAGCTTGGCTCTTGTAGAGCCAGGAAGTGATAGGAAACTGAGTTGCTGCCCTTAATGGGACAGCACAACATTTCTGCTGAGATACAGCATAGAAGCAGCAATTTCAAAAATACCTGGGGTATATGAGAGGGAGATTTGTTTACTAATCTCAGAGTGTATGCTGGAAGAGTAGGGATCTTAGACATCTAAGAACAAAAGAGCTGGCGAGCACCATTTCTCTTCCTCATCCTCCAGCCTAGATACACAGACCAGGGCAGAGCAGACACTCTTCACCTAGCTTGCTAAGAGTGTACCATGCCCCCATGCTCTTCTGCAGATCTGTCCCCTCCAGCCCAGCCCCAGAAGGTATTTTCCAGGGTGGCTGCAAGTTTCCACCTACAGTGGACCTGCATGGACCTTAATGGCACCATGCGCCCTGCCCAATATTCTCTTGAAGACCCAACTTATCCAACATACTCTTGACAAGAGACCATCAAAGTGGCACCACAAACATGGCATGTGCAAGGAGCCCCAACAGGGCAAGAACCACCCTAAAGTGACTCCTGACCCAAGGAGTGGGGAAGGAAACCCCACACAATGGTTTGACTGCATCCCCAACCATTAGGATAGGGCAAACATATGTTCTGACTCCAGGCCCCACCCACCAATGAAACCTTCTCAAAAGACAACACAAGGAGAGCATCTGTAGTTGGGTGCCACTACAGCTCTGGCAAACACCACGTCTAACCTAACAAGCCCAAAGCTGCCTTAGACTGGCCCACTAACAACACAGAAAAAAACCCTGCCTATGATAGGCCAAGAACGGCATTGCAGATGGCTGGACTGAAGGCAAATGAGGCTTAGCTACAATAGTAGGGCACACACAATGCACAAGAGAGACACCCCTGAAGTACCAGGTTCTCATGAACAGGGGACATTGCACTGCAGAACACTACAGGACCTCTTCTTGATAAGGCCATTACTATCAAGAGCAGGAGACATAGCTGAAATTCTGCCATAGAGAAACAGATGAAGAGAGACAAAATGAGGAGATAGAGGAATATGTCCCAAATGGAAAACAAGATAAAATCAAAGCAGGAGAGCTAAAACAAACAAACAACAACAAAAAGAACCCAAAAAAACCTGAAATAAGTAATATGCCTGACAGAGAATTTAAAGTAATGGTCACAAAGATATTCACTGGACTTGAGAAAAGAATAGAGGACCTCAGTGAGACACTCAACAAAGAGGTAGAAAACATAAAAAAGAACCAACCAGAAATTAAGATCTCAATAACCAAAATTTATACCAGAAGGAATAAATAGTAGACAAGAGGAAGCAGAAGAACAGGTGAGAGGCTTGGAGAACAGAGTAATGAAAAACAAGCTGAACAAGAGAAAGAAAAAAATAAAAAAGAAAATAGATTAAGGGGACTTGGTGACATAATAAAGTGTAACATTCACATTATAGCAATCCCAGAAGAGAGAAAAGGGGGCATAAAATTTATTTGAAGAAAACAAACATCCAAATCCAAGAAGAACTGAGACCCCCCCAACAAAATTGCTCAAGGATGTCCACGCCAAGACAATATTTAAAATGGCAAAAAGTAGTAATAAAGAGAGAATTTTAAAAGGAGCAAAAGAAAACAGTTAAGTACAAGGGAAACCCCATAGGGGTATCAGTGGATTGTTCAGCAGAAACTTTGCAGGCCAGAAGAAAGTGGCATGATATAGTAAAAGTGCTGAAAGAAAAAACAAAAACAAAAATGGCAACCAGAGTACTCTATCCAGCAAGGCTATCATTCAGAACAGAAGGAGAAAGAAAAAAAAAAATTCCTAGACAAAGTAAAAGGAACTCATCACCACTAAACCAGCCTTACCAAATGTTAAAGAAGATTCTGAGTGGAAAGGAAAATTGTTAAGTAGAAGTTAAAAAAAAAAAAGGCACAACATTGGTAAAATTATATCTATAAAAATCTGTTAAGGCATTCACAGTATAAAGATGTTAAAAAGAAAACATGCATAAAATGTAGGGGACAGTGTTAAAAAATTAGTACATTTAAAATAGTTCAAACTTAAGTGGCCATCAATTTAATATAGATTACTATATGCATAGAATGCTATATATAAGCCTAATGGTAACTACAAATCAAAAACTTGTCAAAAAATAAAGGAGATAGAAGTCAAGCATATCACTATAAAAACCATAAAACCACATGAAAAGGGAAGGAAAGAACAGAGAACTAAAAAAAAAAAAAAAAAAAGCCATAAAACAAGAAACAAAATGGCAGTAAGTGCATCCCTATCAATAATTACTTTGAATGTATATGGATGAAATGCTTCAATTAAAACACATATGGTGATTGAATGGATAATAAACCAAGACCCATCTATATCCTGGCTTCAACTGATTCATGATGGACACATGATGGCTGAAATCAAAATGATAATAAGAAAATCATTTATCATGCAAATGGAAGTGAAAGGATAGCAATACTGGAAAAAATAGACTTTAAAACAAATACTGTAACAAGAAACAAAGAAAGACACTACATAATGATAATCACAATAGTCAAACAAGAAGATATTTATGTACCCGACATGGGAGCACCCAAATACATAAAGCAACTATTAACATAAAAAGGAAAAAAAAAACATCTATAGTAATACAGGAAGAGTATGGAACTTTGACACCAATAGAAACAGATGAAGACACCAAACATATCAATGGATAGATCATCCAGATACGAAAATATATACTTCATCTCTTTGGTTAGGTTTATTCCAAGATGTCTTATGGTTTTTGGTGCTATTCCAAATGGAATCAATTCCCTAATTTCTCTTTCTACAATTACATTATTAGTGTATAGGAAAGCAACTGGTTTCTGTGCATCGATTTTGTATCCTGCCACATTACTGAATTGCTGGATGAGTTCTAGTAATTTAGAGATAGAGTCATTTGGGTTTTCCACATAAAGTATCATGTCATCTGTGAAGAGAGAGAGTTTGACTTCTTCTTTGCCAATCTGAATACCTTTTATTTCTTTTTGTTATCTGATTGCTGTTGCTAGGATTTCTAGTACTATGTTGAACAATAGTGGCGAGAGTGGGCATCCTTGTCGTGTTCCTGATCTTAAGGGAAAGGCTCTCAGCTTTTCCCCATTGAGGAGGATATTCACTGTGGGCTTTTCATAGATGGTTTTTATGAACTTGAGGAATGTTCCCTCTATCCCTACACTCTGAAGAGTTTTAATGAGGAATGGATGCTGTATTTTGTCAAATGCTTTTTCTGCATCAATTGAGAGGACCTTATGGTTCTCTCTCCTCTTATTAATGTGTATGTGAATGTTGAAACACCCTTGATTGATATGTGAATGTTGAAACACCCTTGCATCCTGGGGATAAATCCCACTTGGCTGTGGTGGATGACCCGTTTAATGTACTGTTGGATCCTATTAGCTAGGATTTTGTTGAGAATTTTGGAATCCATTTTCTTCAAGGATAATCGTCTGAAATTCTCCTTTTTGATGGGGTCTTTACCTGGTTTGGGGATCAAGATAATGCTTGCCTCATAGGATGAGTCTGGAAGTTTTCATTCTGTTTCTATTTTTTGAAACAGCTTCAGTAGAATAGGTATTATTTCTGCTTTGAATGTTTGGTAGAATTCCCCAGGGAATCCAACAGGTCCTAGACCTTTGTTTTTTGGAGGTTTTTGATTACTGCTTCAATGTTGTTACTGGTTATTGGTCTATTCAGGTTGTCAAATTCTTCCTGTTTCAGTCTTGGTAGTTTATAAGTATCCAGGAAGGCATCCATTTCTTCCAGGTTGCTCAATTTATTGGCATATAGTTGTTGATAATAATTTCCAATAATTGTTTCTATTTCCTTGGTATTAATTGTGATCTCTCCCCTTTCATTCATAATTTTATTAATTTGCATCCTTTCTCTTTTCTTTTGGATAAGTCTGGCTAGTGGTTTATCAATCTTATTAATTCTTTCAAAGAATGAGCTTCTAGCTTCATTGATCTGCTATACTGTATTTCTGGTTTCTAGTTCATTGATCTCTGTTCTAATCTTAATTTGTTCTCTTTTAATGCATTGCTTAGGCATCATTTGTTGTTTTCCTCCAGTTCTTTAAGGTGTAAAATTAGTTGGTGAATTGGGGATTTTTCTATTTTTTTTTTGAGTGAGGCTTGGATGGCTATGTATTTCCCCCTTAGGACCGCCTTTACAGCATCCCATAGGTTTTGGACCAATGTGTTTTCCTTCTCTTTGGTTTCCATGAATTGTTTAAGTTCTTTGATTTCCTGGTTGACCCAAACATTCTTAAGCAGAATGGTCTTTAGCTTCCAAGTGTTTGAATTTCTTCCAAATTTTTTCTTGTGTTTGTGTTCCAGTTTCAAAGCACTGTGGTCTGAGAATATGCAGGGAATAATCTCAATCTTTTGGTATTGGTTGAGACCTGATTTGTTACCCAGTATGTGGTTTATTCTGGAGAAAGTTCCATGTGTGCTTGAGAAGAATGAGTATTCTGTTGTTTTAGGGTGGAATGTTCTGTATATATCTATGAGGTCCATCTGGTCCAGTGTGTCATTCAAAGCTCTTGTTTCTTTGTTGATTCTCTGCTTAGATGATTTTCCTGTTAATAGTCTCCTACTATTAACATATTATTATTAATATGTCTCTTTATTTTGGTTAACAGTTGGCTTATGTAGTTGGCTGATCCCATGTTGGGGGCATAGATATTTACAGTTGTTAGATCCTCTTGTTGGATAGACACTTTAAGCATGGTATAGTGTCCTTCTGTATCTATAACTACAGTCTTTAGCTTAAAATCTAATTTGTCTTGTATGAGAATTGCTACCCCAGCTTTCTTTTGAAATCCATTGGCATGAAAAATGGTTCTCCATCCCTTCACATTGAGATACCACCTTATACTAGTTAGAATGGCAAAAATTGACAAGGCAAGAAACACAAACATTGGAGAGGTTGTGGAGAAAGGGGAACCCTCTTACACTGTTGGTGGGAATGCAAGTTGATACAGCCACTTTGGGAAACAGTTTGGAGGTGCCTCAAAAAGTTAAAAGTAGAGCTACTCTATGACCCAGCAATTCCACTACTGGGCATTAGTCCAAAGATACAGATGTAGGGAAAAGAAGGGCCATATGCACCCCAATGTTCATAGCAGCAATGTCCACAATAGTCAAAGTGTGGAAAGAGCCAAGATGCCCTTCAACAGATGAATGGATAAAGCAGATGTGGTCCATATATTCAATGGAATATTACTCAGCCATCTGAAAGGATGAATACCCAACTTTTGCATCAACATGGATGGAACTGGTGGAGATTATGCAAAGTGAAATAAGTCAAGCAGAGAGTCAGTTATCATATGGTTTCACTTATTTGTGGAACATAAGGAATAGCATGGAGGACATTAGGAGAAGGAAGGGAAAAATGAAGGGTGGGAAATTGGAGGGGGAGGTGAACCATGAGAGACAATGGACTCCAGGAAACAAACTCAAGGTTTTAGAGGGGAGGGGTTTGGGGGGATGTGTTAGCCTTGTGATGGGTATTTATGAGTGCACGTATTGCATGGAGCTCTGAGTGTCATACACAAACAATGAATCATGGAACACTGCATCAAAAACTAATGATGTACTGTATGGTGACTAACATAATTAAAAAAAAAAATCATCCAGATAGGAAAATAACAAAGATACAGTAGCTTTGAATGGCACATTCTACCAGATGGGTCCTACTCCATCCAAAAAAATTTTTAATTTTTAAATAAGATATTCAAAGAAGAGTATTTTATTAAGTTTTTAATTTTAATACTGGTATGGTTAACATAGTGTTTTATTAGTTTCAGGTGTACAATATGTGATTGGACAATTCTATACATTACTCAGGGTTCATTATGATAATTGTATTCTTTAATCCTCATCACCTTTGTCACCCATTATCCCACTCACCTCCCTTCTGGTGTCCATCAGTTTGCTCCCTATAGTTATGAGTCTGTTTCTTAGTTTTTCTCTTATTTTCCTTTGCTAGTTTGTTTCTTAAATTTCCCATATTGTTTCCTTAATCTCTCTTTCTATGGCTTCATTAGTGATAAATAGAAATGCAACAGATTTTTAAAATTAATTTTATTATGTTATGTTAATCACCATACATTACATCATTAGTTTTTGATGTAGTGTTCCATGATTCATTGTGTATAACACCCAGTGCTCCATTCAATATGTGCCCTCTTTAATACCCATCACCAGGCTAACCTATCCCCTCACACCCCTCCCCTCTAGAATTCTCAGTTTCTTTCTCAGAGTCCATAGTCTCTCATGGTTTGTCTCCCCTTCTGATTTCCCCCCCTTCATTCTTCACCTCCTGCTATCTTCTTCTTCTTTTTTTAACATATAATGTATTATTTGTTTCAGAGGTACAGGTCTGTGATTCATCAGTCTTACACAATTTACAGCGCTCACCATAGCACATACCCTGCCCAATGTCTACCACCCAGCCACCCCATCCCTCCCACCCCCCACCACTCCAGCAACCCTCAGTTTGTTTCCTGAGATTAAGAATTCCTCATATCAGTGAGATCATATGATACATGTCTTTCTCTGATTGACTTAGTTTGCTTAGCATAATACCCTCCAGCTCCATCCACGTCATTGCAAATGGAAAGATTTTGGGGTTTTTTGATGGCTGCATAATATTCCATTGTATATATATACCATATCTACCTTATCCATTCATCTGTTGATGGACATCTTGGCTCTTTCCATGGTCTGGCCATTGTGGACATTGCTGCTATAAACACTGGGGTGCACGTACCTTTGTATCTTTGCGGTAAATACCCAGTAGTATGATTGCTGCATTGTAGGGTAGCTCTATTTTCAACTTTTTGAGGAACCTCCACACTGTTCTCCAGAGTGGCTGTACCAGCTTGCATTCCCACCAGCAGTGTAGGAGGGTTCCCCCTCTCCACATCCTCGGCAACATGTGTTGTTTCCTGACTTGTTAATTTTAGCCATTCTGACTGCTGTGAGGTGCTATCTCATTGAGGTTTTGATTTGGTTTTCCCTGATGCCGAGCGATGTTGAGCACTTTTTCATGTGTCTATGCAACAGATTTCTGTACATTGATTTTGTATCCTGCAACTATGCTGAATTTGTTTATAATATCTAGCAGTTTTTTGGTGGAGTCTTTTGGGTTTTCTATATATTGAGTCATGTCATTTGCAATCAGTAATGTTTTACTTCTTCCTTACTGATTTGGGTGCCTTTTATTTCTTTTTTGTTGCTGATTTCTATGACTGGGACTTCCAGTACTATGTTGAATAAAAGTGGTGAAAGTAGACTTCCTTGTCTTCTTCCTGACCTTAGAGGAAACCTCAGTTTTTCCCCACTGAGGATGTTGTGAGTTTTGGGTTTTTCAGATATGGTCTTTATTGTTTTGAGGTATGTTCCTTCTAAACCTACTTTGTGGAAGGCTTTTTATCACGAATGGATGTTGTACTTTGTCAAATGCTTTTTTTCGGCATGTATTCAAATGATCATATGGTTCTTATCCTTTCTTTTATTGATATGATGTATGATGTTGATTGATTTGTGAATATTGAACAACACTGGCAACCCAGGAATAAAACCCATTTGATTGTGTTGAATGATTTTTTAATGTATTGTTGAGTTTGTTTGCTACTATTTTATTAAGAACTTTTGCATCTATATTCATCAGTGATACTGGCCTGTAGTTTTCTTTTTTAGTACTGTCTTTATTCCATTTCGGTATCGGGATAATGCTGACCTCATAGAGTGAATTTGGAAGATTTCTTTCCTTTTCTAGTCTTTGGAATAGTTTGAGAAGAATAAGTAGTAACTCTTCTTTGAATGCTTGGTAAAATTCACCTGTGAAGACATCTGGTCCTGGACTTTTATTTGTTGGGAGTTTTTTGATTACTGACTCAATTTTCTTGCTAGTTATCAGTCTGTTCAAATTTTCTATTTCTTCCTGTTTCAGTTTTGGTAGGTTATATGTTTCTAGGAATTTATCTATTTCTTCCAAGTTGTCCAATTTGTTGGCATACAGTTTTTCATAATATTCTTATAGTTATTTGTATTTCTGTGGTGTTGGTTGTTATTTCTCCTCTCTCATTTGTGATTTTATTTATTTGAGCCCTTTCTCTTTTTTTCTTGGTATGTGTGCCTAAAGGTTTATCAATTTTAGTGTGTGTTGGTTTATCAATTTTGTTGTGTGTGTGTGTGTGTGTGTGTGTGTTTTAAAGAACCAGCTCCTGGTTCCACTGAGCTCTTCTAATCTGTTTTTGTTTGCTTTTTAGTTTCTATATCATTTATTTCTACTCTAATCTTTATTATTTCTTTCCTTCTGCAGGTTTTAGGTTTTGCTTGTTGTCCCTTTTTAGATCCTTTAGGTTTAATGGTAGGTTTTTTTGTTTGATTGTTTGTTTGTTTGTTTGTTTGTTTGTTTTGAGATTTTTCTTGCTTTTTGATTTAGGCCTGTATTGCTATAAACTTCCCTCTTAGATGTGTTTTTGCTGCATCATAGAGGTTTTTGATAATTGTGTTTTCATTTTCATTTGGTTCCACTTACTTTGCTGTTATTGTTGTTTTTAATTTTAATTTCAGTTAGTTAACATACAGTGTAATATTGGTTTCAGTTGTACAATATGGTAATTCAGCACTTTGTACATCACCTTGTCCTCATTAAGACAAGTGCACTCTTTTATCCCCATCACCTATATGACTGAATCCCCCACCCACCTCCTCTCTGGTAACCATCAGTTTGTTCTCTATAATGCATAGTCTGTTTCTTCCTTTGTCTCTCTCTTATTATTTTCACTTTGTTTGCTTGTTTTGTTTCTTAAATTCCACATATGAGTGAAATCATATGGTATTTGTCTTTCTCTTGCTCACTTCTTTCACTTAGCATTATACTCTAGCTCCATCCATGTTCTTGCAGACAACAAGATTTCATTGTTTATTTTTATTTCTGAATTATATATATATAAAATCTCACATCTTCTTTATCCATTCATCAATTGATGGACACTTGGGCTGCTTCTGTATCTTGACTATTGTAAATAATGCTGCTATAAACATAAGGGTACATTTATCCTTTTGAATTAGTGTTCTTGTAGTCTTTGGGTAAATACCCAGTAGTGCAATTGCTTGATTTTAAGGTAGTTCTATTTTTAACTTTTTGAGGGACCTCCATACTGGTTTCCACAGTGGTTGTACCAGTTTGCATTCCCACCAGGAGGTTACATGTGTTTCTTTTTCTCCACATTCTCGCCAACACCTGCTGTTTCTGTGATGTCGATTTTAGCCATTCTGAAAGGTATTCCATATACTTTTAAAATTTCTTCTTTGATTTCCTGTCTGACCCATTCATTGTTTAGTAGCATGTTATTTAACCTCCATGTATTTGTGGTCTTTCCAAATTGTTTCTTGTGGTTGACGTATAGTTTCATAGCATTGTGTTCAGAAAATAAGCATGATATGATTTCAATCTTGAACTTGTTGATGTTTGTTTTTTGGGTTAATGTGTAACCTCTATTCTGGAGAATGTTCTGTGTGCACTTGAAAAGGATGTGTATTCTGCTGTTTTAGGATGGATTGGTCTGAATGTATCTGTTAAATCCATCTTGTCCAGTGTGTCATTCAAAGCCATTGTTTCCTTGTTGATGTTTTGCTTAGATGAAGTGTCCATTGATGTTAAGTAGGGTGTTAAAATCCCCTCCTATTATTATAGAATTATTGATTAGTTTCTTTATGTTTATAATTAACTGTTTTATGTATTTGGGTACTCCTATGTCGGTTGCATAACTATTTGCAGTTGTTATATCTTTTTGTTGGATTGTCCCCTTTATTGTTATATAGTGTCCTCATTTGTCTCTTACAGTTTTTGTTTTAAGTTTTGCCCAATATAAATATTTCTTTTCTGACTTTCTTTTGAATTCCATTTACATGTTATGTTTGTCCATCTCATCACTATCAATCTACAGGTGACTTTAGGTCTAAACTGAGGCAGCAAATAAATGGGCCTTTTTTAAAATCCATTTCATCACCATATGTGTTTTGATTGGAGCATGCAGTTCATTTACATTCAAAGTAATTTTTTTCAAAGTACTTATTGATAGATATGTATTTATTGCCATTTTACCACTTGTTTTGTGGTCGTTTTTGGAGATTTTGTCTGATCCTTTCTTGTCTGTCTCTCATGTTTTGCTGATTTTCTTTAGTGATATATTTGGATTACTTTCTTTTTATTCTTTGCATGTTTATTAGTTGGTTTTGATATATGGTAATCATTAGGTTTGTGTATAATCTCTTCTGCATATAGCACTCTATATGAAGTTAATGGTTGTTCAACTTTGAACCCATTTTTTCTCCTCTCATCTCCTCATTTTAGGTATATAATGTATTTTATGTCCCCTTTTTATGAGTTCCTTTGTGATTACTTATAGAAATCTGGGGGTGGAAGTCATTCTTCCTGGCTCTTGGTCTTGACTGGGGATTAGTCCTTGACTCTGGAGGCTGAAGTTTTTCTTTTGGCTCTTCATTTTGATTGGTGTTTATTACCTTATTCCTGAGCTGGAAGGTTTTTCTCCTAGGTCCTTGTTTTTAGCGGAGTTCACCACCTCACTCCTGGTGTGGAATGTTTTCTGGCTCTCTGTGAAAGCATTTTTACTCTTTATCTGGTCCTGATTTTCCATTGGGAACTTCTAAGTTGATTGAAGCCCCTTTCACGAACCCCTGCTCATTATATGTTTTACCAATACTGCCTACCCACTTCTTGTTTGTATACATTTGCTGATGATAATTTTCAACTTTGTAGCCTCTTTGGAAACCATGCAATCTCCCCAAACTGAATCCTCTAAAAATCTCTACTTTTCCATTGCTTCCACTCCTCTCTCTCTTTACCACCTTTAATCTTCCTATCAACCCCTTTAATCCTTTGCTATGTTCCCTCTTCAAATTCCTACCCTCTCTGGATGTCCCTGCCAGACTTTTCCCTTCCCACTCCAGCGCCTCTGGTCCCTACAGTCACTTAAACTTTAGGCTCCATAACCTATGGGTGCCCCTCAAGGAACCAAGTGTTCATCAAAAGCGACTACTTGTGACTAAAAAAGAAAATGCAAGGGCTAATTAGAAACAGACTGAATATTTTTTATAATATTTTATGTTATGTTACATCATTAGTTTTTGATGTAGTGTTCCATGATTCATTGTTTGCGTATAACACCCAGTGCTCCATGTAATACGTGCCCTTCTTCATCCTTTCTGATGGCTGAGTAATATTCCACTGTATATATATATATATATATATATACCACATCATCTTAATCCATTCATCTGCGGATGGACATCTCAGCTTTTTCCACACTTTGGATATTGTGGACATTGCTTCTATAAATATTGGGGTAAAACTGCCCCTTTGGATCACTAAATTTGTATCTTTAGGGTAAATACCTAGTAGTACAATTGCTGGGTCATAAGGTCGCTCTATTTTTAACTTCTTGAGGAACCTCCATACCATTTTCCAGAGTGGCTTAACTAGCTTGTATTCCCACCAACAGTGGAAGAGGATTCCACTTTCTCTACATATGCACCAATATTTGTTGTTTCCTGTCTTCTTATGTTTAGCCATTCTGACTGGTATCTCATTATGGTTTTGATTTATATTTCCCTGATGGCAAGTGATGAGCATTTTTTCATGTGTCTGTTGGCCATGTATATGTATTCTTTGGAGAAATGTCTGTTCATGTCTTCTGCACATTTATTGACTGGATTCTTTGTTTTATTGGGTGTTGAGTTTGTTAAGTTCTTTACAGATCTTGGGTACTAGCTTTTTATCTGATGTGTCATTTGCAAATATTTTCTCCCATTCCGTAGGTTGCCTTTTAGCTTTGTTGACTGTTTCCTTTGCTGTGTAGAGGCTTGAGCACTGGGTGCTATATGCAACTGAAGGATTTTTGAACTCTACATTTGAAACTAATGATATGTTGGCTAATTGAATTTATTTTTGAAAGATTTTATTTATTTATTCAAAAGAGAGAGTGAGAGACAGAGCATGAGCAGAGGGGGAAGGGCAGAGGAATAGGGAGAAGCAGACTCCCCACGGTGCAGGGAGCCTAGTTCAGGGCTTGATCACTGGACCCCAGGATCATGACCTGAGCCGAAGGCAGACACCTAACTGACTGAGACACCCAGGTACTCCTGGCTAATTGAAGTTAAAGTAAAAAAAATAGTTTTTCAGAAAAAGATGGCAGAGGAGTAGGGGACCCAACTCCAACTTGTCCCTGGAATTGAGCTGGATATTGACCATACCACTCTGAACACCTATGAAATCAGCCTGAGATGTAAGAAGATAGATCTGGATCTCTACAAACAGAATATAGCAGGCGGTTGGTTTTGAGGTATGAAGCAGGGAGCTATGATTCTTCGGGCACGTATCTGAAGATAAGGAGAAGGGGGAGGGGGCTTCCATAAGGGCTGGTGCTGAGAAGGTGAAATAAGACAGGAGCACAAAAGCATCCCATGCTGGTGACTGGGAACAGACTCACAGACAGATAGAGATGGGGAAAGGACTTTAGGGCAGCCCCCTGACAGAAACCAGAGCAGTGGGGCCACGTGAGCAAACTGGGGGCAGCCGGTGGTTTTAGAAGCACAAAGGGCAGAGATGTGCTCTGACCTGGAGGCAAGGGTTGGGAACAAAGCAAAGGGGTGCACAACCCAGGACATTGCAGTTTATAGCAGCACAGACAGAAATGTAGATAGTGTGGACTGGAGAACTCACTGAAGAACAGACTGTGATCTCTCTGCTCTGAGGCAGAGGGTTAGAAATGATCTCTTCTGCTCTGACTCTCAGAAGAGACAGAAAGCCACCAGGGAAAGCCGCCAGAGAAAAAAGGCCCCCCCAAACCAGGATTCACTGAACACATTCCCTCTCCCAAACAGTGGGCAGGGCAACTCTGCCCAAAGAGGGTTGCCTGAGTAATAGCACGGTAAGCCCCTACTCCAGAAGACAGGCTGGGAGAACAAGAAGCCAGCAACCTAAGGCCCCTATAAAGCAGGTGCATCCTGCTTGGGTTGTGGTCAATAATTTGGACTCTGTACATTCCCTCAATCACCCCTGAACAGAATGACTAGGAGGAACCCCCAAAATAAGAAAGACTCAGAGACTGTGACTTCTGCCACAGATTTACAAATGGATACAGATATAACCAAGATGTTGGAAATGGAATTCAAGCTAGCAATTGTGAAGACAATAGCTAGAATGGAGAAATCGATTAATGGCAACATAGAGTCTCTAAGGGTAGAAATGAGAGCTGAAGTGTAAGAATTTAAAAATGCGATTAATGAGATCCAATCTATTCCAGATAACCTAACAGCTAGGGTAAGAGAGGCGGAAGAACAGATTCGTGATCTAGAAGACGAACTGATAGAAAGAAAGAAAAAATTGGGGCCAGGGAGAAACAACTCAAAATCAATGAAAACAGAATCAGAGACATGAGTGATGCAATTAAACGTTCCAACGTCAGAATTATTGGGATCCCTGAGGGGTTGGAGAGAGAGGACTAGAAGATATATTTGAGCAAATCATAGTTGAGAACGTCCATAATCTGGGGAATGAAACAAACATTCATATCCTAGAGGCAGAGAGGACCCTTCCCACGATCAAGAAAAACATGCCAATGCCGCAGCATATAATAGTAAAACTCGCAAATCTTAGAACCAAGGAAACCTTCTTAAGGGCAGTCAACTGGAAGAGATTCCTTATGTACAGAGGGAGGAACATCAGAGTAAAGCCAGACCTATCCACAGAGACCTGGCAAGCCAGAAAGGGCTGGCGATACATATTGAGGGTACTAAACGAGAAGAACATGCCGCCAAGGATACTTTATCTGGCAAGGCTGTCATTTAGAATGGATGGAGAAATGCAAAGCTTCCAAGAACAGCAGAAACTGAAAGAATATGTGACCACTAAGCTGGCCTTGCAAGAAATATTAAGGGGGATTCTATAAAAGGAGAAAGACACCAAGAGTGAAATAGAAAATAAATTTACATAGACAAACTATAAAAGCAAGGTCTTCACAGAGAACATGATGACAATTAATTCATATCTTTCAATAATCACTCTCAATGTGAATGGCCTAAACGCTCCCATAAAATGGCACAGGGTTGCAGATTGCATAAAAAGACAGGACCCATCCATATGCTGTCTACAAGAGACTCATTTCGAACCTAAAGTTACATCCAGACTGAAAGTGAAGGGATGGAGGTCCATCTTCCATGTCAGCAGAACTCAAAAGAAAGCTAGGGAAGGAATTCTTATATCAGACAAATTAGATTTTAAACTAAAGACTGTAGAGACACAGAAGGACACTATATCATTCTTAAAGGGTCTATCCAACAAGAAGATCTAAAAATTGTAAATATCTCTGCCCCCTCATGGGAGCAGCCATCTACATAAGCCAACTGTTCACCAAAATAAGAGTCATATTGATAACAATACGTTAATTGTAGGAGACCTCAATACTCCACTCTCAGCAATAGACAGATCACCTAAGCAGAAAATCAACAAAGAAACAAGAGCTTTGAATGACACACTGGACCAGATGGACCTCATAGATATATACAGAACATTTCACCCTAAAACAACAGAATACCCATTCTCCTCGAACTTTCTCCAGAAGAGACCACATACTGGGTCATAAATCAGGGCTCAACTGACATGAAAATATTGAGATTATTCCCTGCATATTCTCAGACCACAATGCTTTAAAACTGGAACTCAATCACAAGAAAAAATTTGGAAGAAATTCAAACACTTGGAAAATAAAGACGACTCTGCTCAAGAAAGTTTGGGTCAACCAGGAAATGAAATAAAACTTAAACAATTCATGGAAACCAATGAGAAGGAAAACACATTGTTCCAAAACCTATGGGATACTGCAAAGGCAGTCCTAAGGGGGAAATATATCACCATCCAAGCCTCACTCAAAAAACCCAGAAAATTCCCAAATTCACCAACTAACTCCACATTTTAAAGAACTAGAGAAAAAGCAATAAATGGTGCCTAAGGTATGCATTAGAAGAGAAATAATTAAGATTAAAGCAGAGATCAATGAATTAGAAACCAGAAACACAGTAGATCAGATCAATGAAACTAGAAGTTGGTCCTTTGAAAGAATTAATAAGATCAATAAACCACTGGCCAGACTTCTCCAAAAGAAAAGAGAAAGGATGCAAATGAATAAAATTATGAATGAAAGGGGAGAGATCACAACTAACACCAAGGAAATAGAAACAAATATTAGAAATTATTATCAGCAACAATATGCTAAGAAACTGAGCAATCTGGATGAAATGGAGGCCTTCCTGGAAACCTATAAAGTCCCAAAACTGAAACAGGAAGAAATTGACAACCTGAATAGGCTAATAACCAGTAATGAAATTGAAGCAGTGATCAAAAACCTCCCCAAAAACAAGAGTCCAGGGCCTAATGGATTCCCTGGGGAATTCTACCAAACTTTCAAAGAGGAAATATTCTACTGAAGCTGTTTCAAAAAATAGAAACAGAAGGAAAACTTCCAAACTCATTCTATGAGGCCAGCATTACCTTAATCCCCAAACCAAGCAAAAAGGAGAATTTCAGACCGATATCCCTGATGAATATGGATTCCAAAATTCTCAACAAAATCATAGCTAATAGGATCCAGCCATACATTGAAAAGGTCATCCATCACAACCAAGTGGGATTTATCCCTGGGATGCAAGGGTGGTTCAACATTTGCAAATCAATCAATGTGATAGAACACATTAATAATAGGAGAGAGAAGAATCATATGGTTCTCTCAATTGATGCAGAAAAAGCATTTGGCAAAATACAGCATCCTTTCCTTATTAAAACTCTTCAAAGTATAGGGATAGAGGGAACATTCTTCAAGTTCATAAAATATATCTATGGAAAACCCACAGTAAATATCATCCTCAATCGGGAAAAGCTGAGAGCGTTTTCCTTACAGGGATCAGGAACACGTCAAGGATGCCCACTCTTGCCACTATTGTTCAACATAATACTAGAAGTTCTACCAAAGGCAATCAGCCAACAAAAAGAAAAAAAGTAATCAAATTGGCAAAGAAGAAGTCAAACACTGTCTTTTTGCGGACGACGTGATACTTTATGTGGAAAACCCAAAAGACTCCACCCCCAAATTACTAGAAGTCATACAGCAATTCAGTAATGTGGCAGGATACAAAATCAATGCACAGAAATCAGTTGCTTTCTTATACACTAACAATGCAACTGTAGAAAGAGAAATTAGAGAAACAATTCCATTTACAATAGCACCAAAAATGATAAGATACCTTGGAATAAACGTAACCTAAGAGGTAAAGGATCTATACTCTGTGAACTATAGAACACTCATGAAAGAAATTGAAGAAGACACAAAAAGATGGAAAAATATTCCATGCTCCTGGATCAGAAGAATAAACATTGTTAAAATGTCTATGCTACCCAGAGCAATCTATACCTTCAATGCCATCCCGATCAAAATTCCAATGACATTTTTCAAAGTGCTGGAAGAAACAATCCTAAAATTTGTATGGAATCAGAAAGACTCCGAATCGCCAAGGAAATGTTGAAATGATAAACAAAGCTAGGGGCATCACGTTTCCCGATTCCAAGCTACATTACAAAGCTGTGATCACCAAGACAGCATGGTAATGGCACAAAAACAGACATACAGACCAATGGAACAGAATAGAGAGCCCAGATATGGACCCTGAACTCTATGGTCAAATAATCTTCAACAAAGCAGGAAAAAATATACCATGGAAAAAAGTCAGTCTGTTCAATAAATGGTGCTGTGAATATTGGACTGCTAAATGCAGAAGAATGAAACTCGACCATTCTCTAATGCCATACACAAAGAGAAACTCAAAATGGAGCAAAGATCTCAATGTGAGAAAGGAGTCCATCAAAATCCTAGAGGAGAACGTAGGCAGTACCTTCTTTGACATTGGCCACAGCAACTTCTTTCAAGATATGTCTCCAAAAGCTAGTGAAACAAAACCAAAAATGAACTTTTGGAATTTCATCAAGATAAAAAGCTTCTGCAGAGCAAAGGAAACAGTCAGCAAAAGAAGGAGGCAACCCATGGAATGGGAGAAGATATTTGGAAATGGCACTACAGATAAAGGGCTGATATACAAGATCTATAAAGAATTTCTAAAACTCTACACCCAAAAAACAAATAATTCATCAAAAAATGGGCAGAAGTCATGAACAGACACTTCACCAAAGAAGACATAGGAATGGCCAACAGACACATGAAAAAATGTTCATCATCATTAACCATCAGGGAAATTCAAATCCAAACCACACTGAGATACCATCTTACACCAGTTACAATGGCAAAAATGGACAAAGGAAGAAAGAGTAAATGTTAGAGAGGTTTTGGAGAAAGGGGAACCGTCTTACACTGTTGATGGGAGTGCAAGTTGGTACAACCACTTTTGAAAACAGTGTGGAGGTTCCTGTTATCCACTGTTAATCCAAAAAATTAAAAATAGAGCTACCCAATGACCCAGGAATTGTACCACCGGGCATTTACCCCAAATACACAGATGTAGTGAAAAGAACGGCCATATGCACCCCAATGTTCATAGCAGCAATGTCCACAATAGCCTAATTGTGGAAAGAGCCAAGATGCCCTTCAACAGATGAATGGTTAATGAAGATGTGGTCCATATATACAATGTTTATGTGGTCCATATATTACTCAGCCATCAGAAAGGATGAATACCCAAGTTTTACATCAACATGGATGGGACTGGATGATATTATGCTAAGTGAAATAAATCAAGCAGGGTTAGTCAATTATTATATGGTTTCACTTATTTGTGGAACATAAGGAATAGCATGGGGGACATTAGGAGAAGGAAGGGAAAAATGAAGGGGGGAAATCAGAGGGAGAGATGAATCATGAGAGACTATGGACTTTGAGAAACAAACAGGGTTTTAGAGGGGAGGGATGTGGGGGGAGGGGTTAGCCCAGTGATGGGTACTGAGGAGGGCACATACTGCATGGAGCATTGGGTGTTATACGAAAACAATGAATCATGGATCACTACATAAAAAACTAATGATGTATTGTATGGTGACTATCATAACAATAAAATAAAATGAAATTTAAAATAAATTAAAAGAAAATTCAATGAAATTAATCCATAAACATATAAATTGATTTAGAGGTAAATGTAAACTCAAATAAATTAAATATTCTTAAAACACTAAAAAATATAGGAAATACACAAATGCTTTTCAAGTGAACATGAGTTGTGAAATTGTTGGTAAATAATATTCGTTTAATATTGTTCCTTTAATAAAAACAACCTATCCTCTGAATTATGAGCATTACCTATAATGTCAGCAAACATTTTTGTTCTACCCCAGTTTCCCAGCAACATCAGGTTTAAAATAGAAAACAGAGGCATGCCTGGGTGTTTCAGTCAGTTAAGCATCTGCCTTCGGCTCAGGTCATGATCCCAGTATCCTGGGATCAAGTCCCACATCGGGATCCTTGCTTAGCAGGGATCCACCTTCTTCCTCTACTTAACACTCCCTCTGCTTCTGCTTTCTTTCTCTGAGAAAATAAATAAATAAAATAAAATAAAATAGAAAACATAATGAGATGATGGGCTAGCTGATTGGTATTATAATACGTCTGTCTAAATATTGTTTCTGGGGGAAGGAAAGATGGCGGAGAAGTAGGGGACCCTATTTCAACTGGTCTCTGTAATTGAGCTGGATATCTACCAGACCACTCTGAGCACCCACAAAATCAGCCTGAGACTTAAGAAGATCTGGATCTCTACAAACAGAATATCGCAGACAGTTGGTTTCAAGGTACTAAGCAGGGAGCTGTGATTCTGCCTGCAGATATCAGAGATAAATGGCAGCGGGAGGGAGCCTGTCCATGGGGATCCTACACCACCGGTGAGCAACAGCCTCCCACGCTGGGGATGGGGCACAGACTCACAGACCAGTAGTGGCGGGGAAAGGACTTTAGGGCAGCCCCCGGGGCAGAAACGCGGAGCTAGGGTAAGTGAGGCAGAAGAGAGAATAAGCGACCTGGAAGACAATATAATAGATAAAAGGGAAAAGAGGAGGCCAGGGAAAAACAACTCAGAATCCATGAAAATAGAATCAGAGAAACAAGTGACACCATGAAGCTTTCCAATGTCAGAATAATTGGAATCCCAGAGGGAGTGGAAAGAGAGAGAGGACTAGAAGATGTAGTTGAGCAAATCATAGCTGAGAACTTCCCTAATCTGGGGAATGAAACAAACATTCGAGTCCTAGAGGCAGAGAGGACCCTCCCAAGATAACGGAAAATAGGCCAACACCCCGGCATGTAATAGTAAAACTTGCAAATCTTAGAACCAAGGAAACCATCTTAAGGGCAGTTAGGGGGAAGAGATTCCTTATGTACAGAGGGAGGAACATCAGAATCACGTCAGACCTATCCACAGAGACCTGGCAAGCTAGAAAGGCCTGGCAAGACATATTCAGGGTACTAAATGAGAAGAACATGCAGCCAAGAATACTTTATCCAGCAAGGCTGTCATTTAGAATGGATGGAGAGATACAGAGCTTCTATGACTGGCAGATACTGAAAGAATATGTGACCACTAAGCCGGCCCTGCAAGAAATATTGAGGGGGGTTCTATAAAAGGAGAAAGACCCCAAGAGTGATCTACAACAGAAATTTACAGGGACAATCTATAAAAACAACATCTTCACAGGCAACATGATGACTATTAATTCATATCTTTCAATAATCACTCTCAACGTGAATGGCCTAAACACTCCCATAAAATGGCACAGGGTTGCAGATTGGATAAAAAGAGAGGACCCATCTATATGCTTCCTACAAGAGACTCACTTTGAATCTAAAGATATATCCATACTGAAAGTGAAGGGATGGAGATCCATCCTCCATGCCAGCAGACCTCAAAAGAAAGCTGGGTTAGCAGTTCTTATATCAGACAAATTAGATTTTAAACTAAAGTCTGTAATTAGAGACACAGAAGAACACTATATCATTCTTAAAGGTCTATCCAACAAGAAGATCTAACAACTGTAAATATGTATGCCCCCAACATGGGAGCAGCCATCTACATAAGCCAACTGTTAACCAAAATAAAGAGTCATATTGATAACAATACGTTAATTGTAGGAGACCTCAATACTCCACTTTCAGTAATGGACAGATCATCTAAGCAGAAAATCAACAAGGAAAAAAGAGATTTGAATGATACACTAGACCATATGAACATCACAGATATATACAGAACATTCCACCCTAAAACAACAGAATACTTATTCTTCTTGAGTGCACAGGGAACTTTTTCCAGAATAGACCACATACTGGGTCACAAATCAAGTGTCATCCGATACCAAAAGAATGAGATTATTTCCTTCATATTCTCAGAACACAATGCTTTAAACCTGGAACTCAATCACAAGAAAAAAATGGCAGAAATTCAAACACTTGGAAGCTAAAGACCACTCTGCTCAAGAATGTTTGGGTCAAACAGGACATCAAATAGAACTTAAACAATTCATGGAAATCAATGAGAAGAAAACACATCGGTCCAAAACCTATGGGATACTGCAAAGGCGGTATTAGGGGGAAATACATAGCCATCCAAGCCTCACTCAAAAAAATAGAAAAATTCTGAATTCACCGACTAACTCTACGCCTTAAAGAACTAGATTAAAAGCAACAAACGTTGCCTAAGCCATGCATTAGAAGAGAAATAATTAAAATTAGAGCAGAAATCAATGAATTAGAAACCAGAAACAGTAGATCAGATCAACAAAACTAGAAGTTGGTTCTTTGATAGAATTAATAATATCGATAAACCACTGGCCAGACTTATCTGAAAGGAAAGAGAAAGGACCCAAATTAATAAAATTATGAATGAAACGGGAGAGATTACGACTAACAAAAAGGAATAGAAACAAATATAGAAATTATTATCAACAATGATATGGCAAGAAATTGAGTAATCTGAATGAAATTGAGGCCTTCTTGGAAACCTATAAGCTGCCAAGACTGAAACAGGAAGAAATTGACAACCTGAATAGGCCAATAACCAGTAACAAGATTGAAGAAGTGACCAAAAACCTCCCCCAAAACAAGAGTCCTGGGTCTGATGGATTCCCTGGGGAATTCTACCAAACATTCAAGGAAGAAATAATACCTATTTTCCTGAAGCTGTTTCAAAATGAGAAACAGAAGGAAAGCTTCCAGACTCATTCTATGAGTCTAGCATTACCTTAATCCCCAAACCAGGCAAAGACCCCATCAAAAAGGAGAATTTGAGACCAGTATCTCTGATGATATGGATTCCAAAATTCTCAACAAAATCATAGCTAATAGGTTCCAACTATACATTCAAAGGATCATCCACCGTGACCAAGTGGGATTTAACCCCAGGATGCAAGGGTGGTTCAACATTTGCAAATCAATCAATGTGATAGAACACATTAATAAGAGGAGAAGAATCATATGGTCCTCTCAATTGATGCAGAAAAAGCATTTGACAAAATACAGCATCCTTTCCTGATTAAAACTCTTCAGAGTATAGGGATTGAGGGAACATTCCTCAAGTTCATAAAAGCCATCTATGAAAAACCCACAGCAAGTATCATCTTCAATGGGGAAAAGCTGAGAGCCTTTCCCTTAAGATCAAGAACACGTCAAGGACCCCCACTCTCTCCACTATTGTTCAACATAGTACTAAAAGTTCTAGCAGCAGCAATCAGACAACAAAAAGAAATAAATGTATTCAAATTGGAAAAGAAGAAATCAAAGTCTCTCTTTGTCTGCAAAAGACATGACACTTTATGTGCAAAACCCAAAAGACTCTACCCCCAAATTACTAGAACTCATACAACAATTCGGTAATGTGGCAGGATACAAAATCAATGAACAGATATCATTTGTTTCTTATACACTAACAACGCAACTGTAGAAAGAGAAATTAGAGAAACGATTCCATTTACAATAGCACCAAAAACCATAAGATACCTCGGAATAAACCTAACCAAAGAGGTAAAGGATCTATACTCTAGGAACTGGAGAACAGTCATGAAATAAATGGAAGAAGACACAAAAAGATGGAACAATATTCCATGCTCATGGATCGGAAGAATAAACTTTGTTAAAATGTCTATGCTACCCAGAGCAATCTATACCTTCAATGCCATCCCAATCAAAATTCTAATGACATTTTTCAAAGTGCTGGAACAAACAATCCTAAAATTTGTATAGAATCAGAAAAGACCCCGAATTGCCTAGGAAATGGAAAAAGAAAAACAAAGCTGGAGGCATCACGTTGCCTGATTTCAAGCTATATTACAAAGCTGTGATCAGCAGGACAGCACGGTACTGGCACAAAAACAGACAATGGAACAGAATAGAGAACCCATATATGGACCCTTAACTCAATGGTCAAATAATCTTTGACAAAAATATGCAATGGAAAAAAGTCTCTTCAATAAATGGTGCTGGGCAAACTGGACAGCCACATGCAGAAGAATAAAACTCGACCATTCTCTAACACCATTCACAAAGATAAACTCAGAGTAGATGAAAGACCTCAATGTGAGACAGGAATCCATCAAAGTCCCAGAGGAGAACATAGGCAGTAACCTCTTTGACATAGCCCACAGCAACTTCTTTCAAGATACATCTCCAAAAGCTAGTGAAACAAAAGCAAAAATGAACTTTTCAGACTTCATCAATATAAAAAGCTTCTGCTTTTTCCTGTGGGTTGCCTCTATGTTTTGTTGACTGTTTCCTTTCCTTTCCTTTGTGATCAAAAACCTCCCCAGAATTCCCCAGGGAATCCATCATACCCAGGACTCTTGTTTTTGGGGAGCTTTTTGATAAAACAAAACATAGAGGCAACCGACAGAATGGGAGAAGATATTTGCAAATGACACTACAGATAAAGGGCTGGTATCCAAGATCTATAAAGAACTTCTCAAACCCAACACCCAAAAAACAAATAATCAAGTCAAAAAGTGGGCAGAAGATATGAAAAGACACTTCTCTGAAGAAGACATACAAATGGCTAACAGACACATGAAAAAATGTTCATCATCATTAGCTATCAGGGAAGTTCAAATTAAAACCACATTGAGATACCACCTTACATCACTTAGAATGGCAAAAATGGACAGGGCAAGAAACAACAAATGTCGGAGAGGTTTTGGAGAAAGGGGAACCCTCTTACACTGTTGGTGAGAATGCAAGTTGGTACAGCCACTTTGGAAAACAGTGTGGAGTTTCATCAAAAATTTGAAAATGGAGTTGTCCTATGACCTAGCAATTGTACTTCTGGCTATTTACCCCTAAGACACAGATGTAGTGAAAAGAAGGGCCATATGCACCCCAATGTTCATAGCAGAAGTCTCTGGAATAGCCAAACTTTGGAAAGAGCCGAACTACCCTTCAACAGACGAATGGATAAAGAAGATAAAGATAAAGAAGATGTAGTCCATATATATTCATCCATCAGAAAGGATGAATACCCAAGTTTTATCTCAACATGGATGGGCCTATAGGAGATTATGCTAAGTGAAATAAGTCAAGTAGAGAAAGTCAATTATCATATGGTTTCACTTATTTGTGGAACATAAGGAATAGCATGGAGGACATTAGGAGAAGGAAGGGAAAAATGAAGGGGGGGGGGGAATCCAGAGGGAGAGATGAACCATGAGGGACCATGGACTCTGAGAAACAAACAGGGTTTTAGAGGGGAGGCGGGTGTGGATTGGTTAGCCCAGTGATGGTTATTAAGGAGGGTACCTACTGCATGGAGCACTGTGTGTGATATGAAAACAATGGATCGTGAATCACCACATCAAAAACTAATGATGTATTGTATATTGACTAACATAACATAATAAAATTTAAAAAATAAATAAAATCTTAAAAAGACAATGAAACAAACAAACAAATAAATAAATACATATTATTTCCAAAATCTTTTTGCTCATTTCCAACCTTAGTTATGCTACGTTAAGGAAATCATATTCATTCAGTGTTGGATTATTTCTACGTCAGATAAACTACTGAAACACTAATTACTGAACTAAAGATAAGTTTTTATACTTATTTCATCATGTTTTATATAATATAGAGAAGCTAAACATATTTGTGTCTGTGCATAAACATTCATAATTGTACTACGCCCAGGATGTCACTGTGATGGCCATTTAAGAGACCTTTGCCTTTATCTGCTTGTGAAGATCAGTAATTAAACAGCTATTTATGAAGAAAACTACCTCCAGAGAGCACTAGATTCCACTTAAGAAAATTCATCAACAGAGTGGGATTAAAAAACTTGAGAATGACCATAAAAAAAGGAGGAACACCTTCAGTTTTCCTGGACATCCTATTTCACAAGTCAGCATTGCTCATCACCAAGAAAGAACATACCAGGTAAAAGGAATTCTTCTAATGGGAAAAGGGAGAATGGAATGAGTAACAGCTTCCCCAGTTTTTCTGGCCATTGCAAGAACCAGTTTTAGTTTCTTCCCACCCAGAGACTGGCAAAGCTGAGACATTCAGAGATGGTTAGGTAGTACAGACTACAAGAAAAGAAACTGGCATGCCATGGAGGGAGGGAACTCTTTCCAGTGGAGTAGGAAAGGGAGAGAAAGAGAGAGGGGTTAAGAAAATGAAGCGTCAGGTTTGCACTAGAAGAAAACCTCTCCAGACCACAGACTGGAGAGCCAGAGGAACTGAGTGTAGCAGTTTTTTGCAAAAAGCATGTGGAGCTCAATCTCTGAAGTTTTGGAAGTGCACGACTTTTGCCAGAGTGGAACTACGGCGTGCACTCCTGGGGAGAAGGAGAGCACACAAAGTGGTGTAGGGATCTCCTGGGTCACAAAGGGAGAGATTGTTTCCATGGAGTACATGTTAGAGGGTATATTGACTCTCCAAAGACAAAAGACCCTGCAGGTACTAGAAAATGACCTTTCATCAGCAGGGAGCAGAGGCATCAGCAGAGGGTGGATAACCTGGTCGTTGCTTTTCCAGGTGGCACACCATAGATGCCATGCACTGTGCATGCATGGGACTGTTTTTTGGGACAAAGGCACTAGTAAGAGCACAGCAAGGCTCAAATACAAAGAAGGGAGCAGATCTGCACAGTGCCCCTGCCTTTAAGATTTGGAGGTTTGAATCCAAGCCACCCACACCAAAGATAAAATGCAGGAAAGTTGTGGCACTGGGCATACTCATGGCCGTTGTTCTCTGTGAGGGCTTCCTGAACAGCGGGTAGTGTGAGATACACTCTCCAGGGATGAGAGAGTGGGGTGTTGCCATTTTACCCTCACCACAAACAGTCAATTTCAGTGAGCAACACATCAGGCCCCAGTAGAGGTGGGAGCCAGTTACATCAAACCCCGCACCCCTGTGCTTGGCAAGTACATTTTTACTGGGAAGGGATTGACTCTCAGCCAGTGCAGCAGACCTCTCCCCTAGAAGAGCAGTACAGGCAGCACTCCCCATACATCAAATCGAATGATCATACAGTGCTTCAAAGTGTCCCTTCAAATCAGTTAGAAATAGGACCAGGCTGTATTGTTTTTTCCTTTTTTTGAATTAGAATTTAGGGTATTTCTGTGTTTGTTGGATTGTTTTCTTTTTCTTTTTTATTTCTTTTTCTTTTTTTATTATGTTATGTTAGTCACCATACACTACATCATTAGTTTTTGATGTAGTGATCTATGATTCATTGTGTATAACAACCAGTGCTCCATACAATACATGACCTCCTTAATACCCATCAGCAGGCTAACCCATCCACCCAACTCCCTCCCCCCTAAAACCCACAATTTCTCAGAGTTCATAGTCTCTCATGGCTCATCTCCCCCTCCGATTCCCCCCCCCTTCATTTTTCCCTTCCTTCTCCTAATGTCCTCCATGCTATTCCTTATGCTCCACAAATAGGTGAAACCATATGATAATTGATTTTCTCTGCTTGACTTATTTCATTTAGCATAATCTCCTATAGGCCCATCCATGTTGATGTAAAAGTCGGGTATTCATCCTTTCTGATGGCTGAGTAATATTCCATTGTATATATGGACCACATCTTCTTTATCCATTTGTCTGTTGAAGGGCAGCTCAGCAGTTTGGCTATTGTGGACATTGCTGCTATGAACATTGGGGTGCATATGGCCCTTCTTTTCACTACATCTGTGTCTTAGGGGTAAATATCCAGGAATGTGATTGCTGGGTCATAGGGTAGCTCTATTTTTAATTTTTTTTGAAGCACCTCCACACTGTTTTCCAAAGTGGCTGTACCAACTTGCATTCTCACCAACAGTGTAAGAGGGTTCCCCTTTCTCCACAACCTCTCCAACATTTGCTGTTTATTTCCTTGTCCATTTTTGCCATTCTAATTGATGTAAGGTGGTATCTCAATGTGGTTTTGATTTGAATTTCCCTGATGGCTAATGATAATGAACATTTTTCATGTGTCTGTTAGCCATTTGCATGTCTTCTTCAGAGAAGTGTCTGTTCATGTTTTCTACCCATTTTTTGACTTGATGATATGTTTTTTGGGTGTTGAGTTTGAGAAGTTCTTTATAGATCTTGGATATCAGCCCTTTATCTGTAGTGTCATTTGCAAATATCTTCTCCCATTCCGTGTGTTGCCTCTTAGTTTTGGTGACTGCTTCCTTTGCTGTGCAGAAGCTTTTGGTCATGATGAAGTCCCAAAAGTTCATTTTTGCTTTTGTTTCACTAGCTTTTGGAGACGTTTTTTGAAAGAAGTTGCTGTGGCTGATGTCCAAGAGGTTACTGCCTATGATCTCCTCTAGGATTTGGATGGATTCCTGTCTCACATTGAGGTCGTTCGTCCATTTTGAGTTTATCTTTGTGTATGGTGTTAGAGAATGGTCGAGTTTCATTCTTCTGCATGTGGCTGTCCAATTTTCCCACACCATTTATTGAAGAGACTGTCTTTTTTCCATGGCATATTTTTTCCTGCTTTGTCGAAGATTATTTGACCATAGAGTTGAGGGTCCATATCTGGGTTTTCTATTCTGTTCCATTGGTCTATATGTCTGCTTCTGTGGTAGTACCATGTTATCTTGGTGATCACGGCTTTGTAATATAGCATGAAATCGGACAACGTGATGCCCCTAGCTTTTTTTTTTTATGTTATGTTAATCAACATACATTACATCATTAGCTTTTGATGTAGTGTTCCAAGATTTATTATTTGCATATAACACCCAGTGCTCCATGCAGAACATGCCCTCTTTAATACCCATCATCGGGCTAACCCATTGCCCCACACCCCTCCCCTCTAGAACCCTCAGTTTGTTTTTCAGAGTCCATAGTCTCTCATGGTTCATCTCCCCCTCCGATTTTCCCCCCTTCATTCTTCCCCTTCTGTTATCTTCTTCTTCTTCTTTTTTTTTTTTTAACATATAATGTATTATTTGCTTCAGAGGTACAGATATGTGATTCAACAGTCTTGCACACTTCACAGCGCTCACCATAGCACATACCCTGCCCAATGTCTATCACTGAGCCACCCCATCCCTCCCACCCCCCACCACTCCAGCAACCCTCAGTTTGTTTCCTGACATTAAGAATTCCTCATATCAGTGAGGTCATTTGATACATGTCTTTCTCTGATTGACTTATTTCACTCAGCATAATACCCTCCAGTTACCATCCACATCGTTGCAAATGGCAAGATTTCATTCATTTTGATGGCTGCATAATATTCCATTGTGTATACATACCACGTCTTCTTTATCCATTCATCTGTCGATGGACATCTTGGCTCTTTCCACAGTTTGGCTATAGTGGACATTGCTGCTATAAACATTGGGGTGCACGTACTCCTTCGGATCCCTACATTTGTATCTTTGGTGTAAATACACAGTAGTGCAATTGCTGGGTCATAGGATAGCTCGATTTTTAAATTTTTGAGGAACCTCCACACTGTTTTCCAAAGTGGCTGTACCAACTTGCATTCCCACCAAGAGTGTAAGAGGGTTCCCCTTCCTCCACAACCTCTCCAACATTTGTTGTTTCTTTCCCTGTCCATTTTTGCCATTCTAACTGGTGTAAAGTCGTATCTCAGTGTGGTTTTGATTTGGATTTCCCTGATGGCTAATGATGATGAACATTTTTTCATGTGTCTGTTAGCATTTGTATGTCTTCTTCAGAGAAGTGTCTGTTCATCTCTTCTGCCCACTCTTTGACTTGATTATTTGTTTTTTGGGTGTTGAGTTTGAGAAGTTCTTTATAGATCTTGGATACCAGCCCTTTATCTGTAGTGTCATTTGCAAATATCTTCTCCCATTCTGTGGGTTGCCTCTTTGTTTTGTTGACTGTTTCCTTTGCTGTGCAGAAGCTTTTGATTTGGATGAAGTCCCAAAAGTTCATTTTTGCTTTTGTTTCACTAGCTTTTGGAGATGTATCTTGAAAGAAGTTGCTGTGGCCGATGTCAAAGAGGTTAGTGCCTATGTTCTCCTCTAGGATTTGGATGGATTCCTGTCTCACATTGAGGTCTTTCATCCATTTTGAGTTTATCTTTGTGAATGGTGTTAGAGAATGGTCGAGTTGCATTCTTCTGCATGTGGCTGTCCAATTTCCCCAGCACCATTTATTGAAGAGACTTTCTTTCTTCCATTGCATGGTTTATCCCGCATTGTCAAAGATTATTTGACCATAGAGTTGAGGGTCCATATCTGGGTTCTCTATTCTGTTCCATTGGTCTGTAGGTCTGTTTTTGTGCCAGTACCATGCTGTCTTGGTGATCACTGCTTTGTAATATAGCTTGAAATCAGGCAACGTGATGCCCCCAGCCTTGTTTTTCTTTTTCAACATCTCCTTGGTGATTCTGGGTCTTTTCTGATTCCATACAAATTTTAGGATCGTTGGTTCCAGCACTTTGAAAAATGTCATTGGAATTTTGATCAGGATGGCATTGAAGGTATAGATTGATCTGGGTAGCATAGACATTTTAACAAAGTTTATTCTTCCGGTCCATGACCATGGAATATTGTTCCATCTTTTTGTGTCTTCTTCCATTTCTTTCATGAGTGTTCTGTAGTTCCTAGAGTATAGATCCTTTACCTCTTTGGTTAGGTTAATTCTGAGGTATCTTATGGTTTTTGGTGCTATTGTAAATGGAATAGTTTCTTTAATTTCTCTTTCTAGAGTTGCGTTGTTAGTGTATAAGAAAGCAACTGATTTCTGTGCATTGATTTTGTATTCTGCCACATTACTGAATTGCTGGATGAGTTCTAGTAATTTGGGGTTGGAGTCTTTTGTGTTTTCCACATAAAGTATCATGTCGTCTGTGAAAAGAGAGAGTTTGACTTCTTCTTTGCCAATTTGAATACCTTTTATTTCTTTTCGTTGTCTCATTGCTGTTGCTAGGACTTCTAGTACTATGTTGAACAACAGCGGTGAGAGTGGGCACCTTTGACGTGTTCCTGATCTTAAGGGAAAGGCTCTCAGCTTTTCCCCATTGAGGATGATATTCAGTGTCGGTTTTTCATAGATGGATTTTATGAGGTTGACGAATGTTCCCTCTATCCCTATACTCTGGAGAGTTTGAATCCGGAAAGGATGTTGTATTTTGTCAAATGCTTTTTCTGCATCAAGTGAGAGGACCATATGGTTCTTCTCCCTCCTCTTATTAATGTGGTCTATCACATTGATTGATTTGCAAATGTTGAACCACCTTTGAATCCCGGGGATAAATCCCACTTGGTCGTGGTGGATGATCCTTTGAATGTATTGTTGGATCCCATTAGCTAGGATTTTGTTTAGGATTTTGGAATCCATACTCATCAGGGATATCGGTCTGAAATTCTCCTTTTTGATGGGGTCTTTGCCTGGTTTAGGGATTAAGGTAATGCTGGCCTCATAGAATGAGTTTGGAAGTTTTCCCTCTGTTTCTATTTTTTGAAACAGCTTCGGTAGAATAGGTATTATTTCTTCTTTGAATGTTTGGTAGTATTCCCCAGGGAATCCATCAGGCCCTGGACTCTTGTTTTTTGGGAGGTTTTGGATCACTGCTTCAATCTCGTTACTGCTTATTGGCCTATTCAGGTTGTCCATTTCTTCCTGTTTCAGTCTTGGCAGCTTATAGGTTTCCAGGAAGGCCTCCATTTCATCCAGATTGCTCAGTTTATTGGCATATAGTTGTTGATAATAATTTGTAATAATTGTTTCTATTTCCTTGGTGTTAGTCGTGATCTCTCCCCTTTCATTCATTGTTTTATTAATTTGGGTCCTTTCTCTCTTCTTTTGGATAAGTCTGGCCAGTGGTTTATCAATCTTATTAATTCTTTCAAAGAACCAACTTCTAGTTTCGTTGATCTGATCTACTGTGTTTCTGGTTTCTAATTCATTGATATCTGCTCTAATCTTAATTATCTCTCTTCTAATGCATGGCTTAGGCGTCGTTTGTTGCTTTTTCTCTAGTTCTTTAAGGTGTAGAGTTAGTTGGTGAATTCGGGATTTTTCTGTTTTTTTGAGTGAGGCTTGGATGGCTATGTATATCCCCCTTAGGACCACCTTTGCAGTATCCCATAGGTTTTGGACCGGTTTGTTTTCATTCTCATTGATTTGCATGAATTGTTTAAGTTCTTCTTTGATTTCCTGGTTGACACAAAGATTCTTGAGCGAGTGGTCTTTAGCTTCCAAGTGTTTGAATTTCTGCCCAATTTTTTCTTGTGATTGAGTTCCAGTTTTAGAGCATTGTGGTCTGAGAATATGCAGGGAATAATCTCAATCTTTTGGTATCAGTTGAGACCTGATTTGTGACCCAGTATATGGTCTATTCTGGAGAAAGTTCCATGTGCGCTCGAGAAGAATGAGTATTCTGTTTTTTTAGGGTGGTACGTTCTGTTAATATCTATGAGGTCCATCTGGTCCAATGTATCATTCAAAGCTCTTGTTTCCTTGTTGATTTTCTGTTTAGATGATCTGTCCATTGCTGAGAGCAGAGTATTGAGGTCTCGTACAATTAATGTGTTGTTATCAATATGAGTCTTTATTTTGGTTAACAGTTGGCTTATAAAGATGGCTGCTCCCATGTTGGGGGCATAGATTTTTAGAATTGTTAGATCTTCTTGTTGGATAGACCTTTTAAGAGTGATCTAGTATCCTTCTGTGTCTCCTAGTATAGACTTTAGTTCAAAATCTAATTTGTCTTACATAAGAATTGCTACCCTAGCTTTCTTTTGAGGTCCGCTGGCATGGGAGATGGATCTCCATCTGTCCATTTTCAGTCTGGATGTATCTTTAGGTTCAAAATGAGTCTCTTTTAGACAGCATATGGAAGGGTTCTGTCTTTTTATCCAATATGCAACCCTGTGCCGTTTTATGGGTGCATTTAGGCCATTCACGTTGAGAGTGATTATTGAAGGATATGAATTAATTGTCATCATGTTGCCTGTGAAGATGTTGTTTTTATAGATTGTCCCTGTAAATTTCTGTTGTAGATCACTCTTGGGGTCTTTCTCCTTTTATATAACCCCTCTTAATATTTCTTGCCGGCCTGCCTTAGTGGTCTCATATTCTTTCAACTTCTGCTGGTCGTGGAAGCTCTGCATCTCTCCTTCCATTCTAAGTGAAACCCTTGCCAGATAAAGTATTCTTGGCTGCATGTTCTTCTCTTTTAGTTCCCTGAATATGTCTTGCCAGGCCTTTCTGGTTTGCCAGGTCTCTGTGGATAGGTCTGACCTTATTCTGATATTCTTCCCTCTGTATGTAAGGAATCTTTTCCCCCTAACTGCCCTTAGGATGGTTTCCTTGGTTCTAAGATTTGCTAGTTTTACTATTACATGCTGGGTTGTTGGCCTGTTTTCCTTGATCTTAGGAGGGGTCCTCTCTGCCTCTAGGACTCGAATGTTTGTTTCATTCCCCAGATTAGGGAAATTCTCACCTACGATTTGCTCAACTACATCTTCTAGTCCTCTCTCTCTCTCCACTCCCTCCCGGATTCCAATTATTCTGACATTGGAATGCTTCATGGTGTCACTTATTTCTCTGATTCTATCTTTGTGGATTCTGAGTTGTTTTTCCCGGACCTCCTCTTTTCCCTTTTTATCTATTATATTGTCTTCCAGGTCGCTTATTCTCTGTTCTGTCTCAGTTACCCAAGTTGTTAGATTATCTAGTTTGGATGGGATCTCATTGATAGTGTTTTTAAGTTCTGGCAATTCACCTTTTATTTCTGCACTTAGATAGTCTATGCTGCCATTAATTGATTTCTCCATTCTAGCCATTGTCTTCACAATTGCTAGTCTGTATTCCATCTCTGACATCTTGTTTATATCTGCATCCATTTGTAAATCTGCAGCATAAGTCTTAATCTCTGAGTCTTTTCTGTTTTGGGGGCTCCTCCTCCTAGTCATTCTGTGGATGGGTGTTTGAGGGAATGTATAGAGTCCAAATTATTGACCAGAACCCAAGCAAGATGCACCTGTTTTCTTGGGACCTTAGGGTTGCTGGCGTCTTGTTTTCCCAGCCTGTCTCCTGGGGAGGAGCCTGCCACGCTGTTACTAACGGAACCCTGTTTGGGCGGAGTTGCCCTGCGTCCCTGTGGTGGGGGATGGGCTCAGTGGGAATCAGTTTTTGTTGCTTTTGTTCTCTGGCACATTTCCCTGGTGGCTTTCTGCTTCTCTTCTGTGTGTCAGAGCAGAAGAGACCATTTCCAACCCTCTGCCTCAGAGAGATCACAGTCTGCTCTTCAGTGAGCCCCCCAGGCCACACTGTCTCCCTTTCTGTCCCTCCTGCTATAAACTGCAGTGTCCTGGGTTGTGTGCCCCTCCGCAGAGCTCCCAGTCCTGCTTCCAGGTCGGGGGTACGTCTCTGCCCTTTGTGCTTCTCAAAGCGCTGGCCGCTCCCAGTTCACGTGTGTGCACGACCTCGCCGCTCTGGGTTTCCACCCCGGGGTCTGCCCTAGAGTCCTTTCCCGGACTCTACCGGTTTGCGAGTCTTTGGCCATTTGCAGCGCAGGAGGGTGTCACTCACCAGCGGTGTAGGATCCCCTTGGCCAGGCACCCTCTCACTGCCATTTGTCCTCCGATATCTGCCCGCAGTATCATGACTCCCAGCTTCGTACCTCAAAACTAACTGCCTGCGATATTCTGTTTGTAGAGATCCAGATCTTCTTACATCTTAGGCTGGTTTTGTGGGTGCTCAGAGTGTCTTGTAGATATCCAGCTCAATTCCGGGGACCAGCTGAAATAGGGTCTGCTAGTCCTCCGCCATCTTTCCCCCAGCCTAGAGCCCCCATTTTTTATTGCACCTAATTAATAGCCTTTTTTATTTCAACTTGGTTAGATTTTAGTTCTTTTATTTCTCCAGAGCAGGTTTCTCTAATAACTTCCATGCTTTTTTCAAGTCCATCCACCTTTGTTTTTCTTTTTCAACATTTCCTTGGTGATTCAGGTTCTTTTCTGATTCCATACGAATTTTAGGATTATTTGTTCCAACACGTTGAAAAATGCCAATGGTATTTTGATCCAGATGGCATTGAAGGTATAGATTGCTCTAGGCAGCATAGACATTTTTACAATGTTTATTCTTCTGACCCATGAGCATGGAATATTTTTCCATCTTTTTGTGTCTTCTTCAGTTTCTTTCATGAGTGTTCTGTAGTTCCTAGAACATAGATCCTTTACCTCTTTGGTTAGGTTTATTCTGAGGTATCTTATGGTTTTTGGTGCTATTGTAAATGGAATCGTTTCTCTAATTTCTCTTTCTACAGGTGCGTTGTTAGTGTATAAGAAAGCAACTGATTTCTGTGCATTGATTTTGTATCCTTCCACATTACTGAATTGCTGGATGAGTTCTAGTAATTTGGGGATGGAGTCTTTTGTGTTTTCCACTTAAAGGATCATGTCATCTGTGGAGAGAGAGAGTTTGACCTTTTCTTTGCCAATATGATTACCATTTATTTCTTTTTTTTTTGTCTAGTTGCTGTTGCTAGGACTTTCAGTACTATGTTGAACAATAGTTGTGAGAATGGTCATCCTTGTCGTGTTCCTGATCTTAAGGTAAAGGCTCTCACCTTTTCCCCATTCAGAATGATATTCTCTGTGGGCTGTTCATGGATGGATTTTATGAACTTGAGGAATGTTCTTTCTTGCCGTATACTCTGAAGAGTTTTAATGAGGAAAGAATGCTGTATTTTGTCAAATGCTTTTTCTGCATATATTGAAAGGATCATATGGTTCTTCTATCTCCTCTTAATAATGTGTTCTATCACATTGATTGATTTGTGAATGTTGAGCGACCCTTGCATCCCTGGGATAAATCCCACTTGGTCTTTGTGGATGATCCTTTTAATGTATTGTGGGATCCTATTAGCTAGGATTTTGGTGAGAGTTTTGGAATCCATATTCATCAAGGATGTTGGTCTGAAATTCTCCTTTTCAATGGCTTCTTTGCCTGGTTTGGGGACCAAGGTAATGCAGACCTCATAGAATGAGTATGTAAGGATTCCTCCTGCTTCTATTTTTTGAAACAGCTTTCAGAGAATCTCGTTTTTTGGGAGGTTTTAGATCCCTGCTTCAATCTCCTTACTGGTTATTGGCCTATTTAGGTTGTCAATTTCTTCCTGTTTCAATCTTAGGAGTTTATAGGTTTCCACGAAGGTATCCATTTCTTCTAGGTTGCTTAATTTATTGGCTTGGAGTTGTTGATAATAATTTCTAATAATTGTTTCCTTTTCCTTAGTGTTAGTCGTGATTTCTCCCCTTTCATGCATCATTTTATTAATTTTGGTCCTTGCTCTTTTGTTTTGGATAAGCTTGGCCAGTGGTTTATCGATCTTATTAATTCTTTCAAAGAAGCAGCTTCTAGTTTCGTTGATGTGATCTACTGTATTTCTGGTTTCTAATTCATTGATCTCTGCTCTAATCTTAATTATTTCTCTTCTAATGCATGGCTTAGACATCTTTTGTTGCTTTTTCTCCAGTTCTTTATGGTGTAGAGTTAGTTGGTGTATTCGTGATTTTTCTATTTTTTTTTTCTGATGTTTGAATGGGTTGTATTTCCCCCTTAGGACCACGTTTTATGTATCCCATACGTTTGGGACTGATATATTTTTCTTCTCATTGATTTCCATGAATTGTTTCATTTTTTTTTCAATTTCCATTTTGACCCACACATTCTTATGTAGACTGTTCTTTAGCTTTGAAGTTTTTCAGTTTCTTCCAAGTTTTTTCTTTTAATTGAGTTCCAGTTTCAAAGCATTATGGTCTGAGAATATGTAGGGAATAATCTCAATCTTTTGGTATCGGTTGAGACCTGATTTGTGACCAGTATGTGGTCTATTCTGGAGAAAGTTCCATGTGCGCTCGAGAAGAATGAGTATTCTGTTGTTTTAGGGTGGAATGTTCTATACATATCTATGAGGTCCATCTGGTCCAGTGTATCATTCAATGCTCTTGTTTCTTTGTTGATTTTCTGCCTAGATGATGTGTCTATTGGTCAGAGTGGAGTATTGAGGTCTCCTACAATTAACGTATTAGTATCAATATAACTCTTTATTTTGGTGAACAGTTGGCTTTTGTAGTTGGCTGCTTTCATGTTGGGGGTGTAGATATTTACAATTGTTAGATCTTCTGTTTGGATTGACAATTTCAGAATGACATAGTGTCCTTCTGTGTCTCTACATACAGTCTTTTGCTTAAAATCTAATTTGTCTGATATGAGAATTGCTATCTCAGCTTTATTTGAAGTCCTTTGACATGAAAGATGGTTCTGCATCCCTTCATTTTCAGTCCGGATCTATTTTTATTTTCAAAATGCGTCTCTTGTAGACAGCATATGGATGCGTTCTTTCTTTTTATCAAATCTGCAACCCTGTGCTGTTTTGTGGGAGCATTTAGGCCATTTATGTTGAGAGTGATTTTTGAAAAATACGAATTTATTGTCATTATATTGCCTGCGAATTCCTTGCTTTTGTAGATTGTCTATGTAAATTTCTGTTCTATATCACTCTTGGGGTCTTTCTCCTTTCATAGAACCCACCTTAATGTTTCTTGCAGGGCTGGCTTAGTGGTCACATATTCTTTCAGTTTCTGCTGGTCCTGGAAGCTCTGTATCTCTCCATCCATTCTAAATGACCCCCTTTCCAGATAAAGTATTCTTGGCTCATTTAGTACCCTGAATATGTCTTGCCAGGCCTTTCTGGCTTGCTAGGTGTTGTGGATAGGTCTGACGTTATTCTGATATTCCTCTGATGTTCCCCGAGTTACAGCAGGGCAGGCCACTCACCAAGAAGACAGGCTGGGAGAACATAAGGAATGTCTTCCCCCTAACTGCCCTTAAGATGGTTTCATTGGTTCTAAGATTTTTGAGTTTTACTATTACATGCCAGGGCATTTGTCTGTTCTCCTTGATCTTGGGAAGTGTCCTCTCTGCCTCTAGGACACGAATGTTTGTTTCATTCCCCAGATTACGGAAGTTCTCAGCTATGATTTTCTCAAACATATCTTCTATTCCTCTCTTTCCCTCTCTACCTACTCAGGGATCCGAATAATTGTGACATTGGTACTTTTCATTGCATCTCTTATTTCTCTCATTCTGTTTTCATGGATTTTAAGCTGTTTGTTCCAGGTCTCCTCTTTTTTCTTTTTTTCTATCAATTTATCTTCTAGATCGCTAATTCTTTCTTCTGCTTCCTTTACTCTAGCTGCTATACTATCTAGATTAGGGTGGTTCTCATTGATAGCATTTTTTAGTTCTGCCATTTCAGCTTTCATTTCTGTCTTTAGAGACTCTATGTTTCCATTAATCAATTTCTCCATTCTATCTATCATCTTCATAACTGTTACCTTGAATTCCATTTCCAACATCTTGGTTATATCTGTATCCATTTGTAAATCTGTGGGAGAAGTCACAGTCTCTGATTCTTTCCTATTTTGGGGTTTCCTCATCTTAGTCATTCTGTCGAGGGGTGGTTGAGGCAATGTACAGAGTCCAAATTTTTTACCACAACCCAAGCAAGATGCACCTGTTTTTTAGGGACCTTGTGGTTACTGGTCTCTTGTTCACCCAGCCTGTCTTCAGGCTGAGTGGCCTCCCCTGCTGTTACTCAGGAACCCAGTTTGGGTAGATTTGCCCTGCCCCCTGTGGGGGCAATGGGTTCCATGAGAACCGGTTTTTGGGAACTTTTTTTCTCTGGCAGCTTTCCCTGGAGGCTTTCCATGTCTCTTCTGAGAGTCAGAACAGAAGAGACCTTTTCCAACCTTCTGCCTCAGAACAGAAAGATTGAAGTCTGTTCTTTAGTGAGCTCTCCAGGCCATACATCTCCTTTTCTGTCTGTGTTGCTAAAACTGCATCGTCCTGGGTTGTGTTGCCTCTCAGCTGCACTCCCAGCCCTCACTTCCAGGGTTAGGCATGTCTCTGCCCTTTGTGCTTATAAAACCACCAGAGACCCCCAGGTCCCAAGAGGCCTTGCCACTCCATGTTTCAGTCTGGGTGGCTGCCCTAAATTCCTTTCCCCACTGCTACTGGTCTGTGCATCTGTGCCTGGTCCCCAGCATGGGAGGCCATTGTGCTCAGGCAGTGCAGGATCCTGAAGGCTCCCTTCCTGTTCTGTTTATCTTCAGATATCTGCCTGTGGAATCAGGGCTCCCTGCTTCATACCTTGAAACCAACTGCTGGCGATATTCTGTTTGTAGAGATCCAGATTTATCTTCTTACATCTCAGGCTGATTTCATGGGTGTTCAGAGTGGTCTGGTGGATATCCAGATCAATTCAGGGAACCGGTTGGAATAGGTTCCCCTACTTCTGCACCATCTTTTTCTGGATCCTCAGTGTTATTGTTTAACATAGTACTAGAAGTCCTAGGCTCAGTAATAAAAACGAAAAAGAATTAAAAGACATTCAGATTGACACTCTGTCTTCATCAATGACATGATACTTTATGTGGAAAACCACTGGCCAGGCTTATTAAAAAAAAAAAAAGAGGGGGGCCGGGAAAAGGACTCAAAGTAATAAAATCATGAATGGAAGGTGACAGATCATGATTAACACTTTGGAAATAGAAACAATTATTTGAAATTATTACCAGGAACTGTATGCCAAAAAATTAAGTAAACTCTCTCTCTTCGAAGATGACATGATGCTTTATGTGGAAAACACAGAAGACTCCACCCCCAAATTACTAGAACTTATATGGCAATTCAGCAACCTGGCAGGATATTAAATCAATTCACAGAAATCAGTTGCATTCCTATGCATTAACAATTTGACTGGAGAATGTGATATTAAGCAATTGATTCCATTTACAATAGCATCAACAACCATTAAGATACTTAGAAAAACACCTAAGCAAAGAAGTAAGGGATCTAAACTCGAAAAACTACAGAACACTTATGAAAGAAACTGAGAAAGAAACAAAGAGATGGAAAAATATTCCATGCTCAAGGACTGGAAGAATAAACATTGTTAAAATGTCTATGTTGCCCAGAGCAATCTATACATTCAATGCCATCCCTTTCAAAATACCATAAACATTTTTTACAGAACTGGAACAAACAATTCTAAAATTTGTATGGAACCAGAAAAGACCCCTAATCACAATAGGAATGTTGAAAATGAAAACCAAAGCTGTGAGCATCATGATGGCTGACTTCAAGCTACATTACAAAGCTGTGTTGGGCAAACAGCATGGTACTGGTACAAAAACAGTCACATAGATCAGTCGAATAGAATAGAGGGCCCAGAAATGGACCCTTTACTCTATGGCCAACTAATCTTTGACAAAGTCAGAAAGAATATCCAATGGAAAAATACATTCTCTTCAATAAATGGTGCTGGGAAATTTTGACAGCTATATGCAGAAGAATGAAACTCAAACATTCTCTTACACCATACACAAAGATAAACTCAAAATGGATGAAAGACCTCAATATGAGACAGGAATCCATCAAAATCCTAGAGAAGAACATAAGCAGTAGCCTTTTCTACATTGGCCAGAGCAGTTTCTTTCAAGACCCATCTCCAAAGGCAAGGTAAACAAAAGTGAAGTGAACTTTTGGGCTTCATCAAGATAAAAATCTTATTTACAGCAAAGGAAACAGTCAACTAAACTAAGAGGAAACTCACGGAATGGGAGAAGATATTTTCAAATGAAATTACAGGTGAAGGGCTCATATCCAAGATGTATAAAGAACTCAAATTCAACACCCAAAAAACAAATAATCCAGTCAAGAAATGGTCAGAAGACATGAAGAGTCACTTCTCCAAAGATGCCTACAAATGGCCAACAGATGCTTGAAAAAATGTTCAACATCACTAGCCATCAGGGAAATACAAATCAAAACCACAATGAGATACCACCTTACACCAGTTAGAATGGCACAAATTAACAAGACAGGAAACCACGAATGTTGGCACAGATGTCAGACAAGGGGAACCCTCTTCCACTTTTGGTGGGAATTCAAGTTGATACAGCCACTCTGGAAAACATTATGGAGGTTCCTTGATGTTAAAAATAGAGCTACCCTATGACCCAGAAATGGCAGTACTAAGTATTTACCCCAATGATACAGATGTAGTAAAAAGAAGGGCCGTATGCACCCCAATGTTCATAGCAGCAATGTCCACAATAGTCAAACTGTGGAAGGAGCTTAGATGCCCTTCAACAGATGAATGGATAAAGAAGATGTAGTTCATATACACAATGGAATATTACTCAGCCATCAGAGTGGACTAATACCTACCATTTGCATCGACATGGATGGAACTGGAGGGGATGATGCTAAGTGAAGTCAATCTGATAAAAACAATTATCATATGGTTTTACTCACATGTGGAATATAATGAATAGCACAGAGGACAATAAGGGAAGGGAGGGAAAACAGAATGGGAAGAAGTCAGAGAGGGAGACAAACCATGAGTGACTCTGAAGTCCTTGAACCAAACTGAGGGTTACAGAGGGAAGAGGGTGTGGGGATGGGGTAACCGGGTGATGGCTATTAAGGAGTGCATGTGTTGTGAATAGCACTGGTGTTATACACAACTAACGAAACATTGAACACTACATTAAAAGTAATGATGAACTATGTGTTGGCTAATTGAACATTAAAAAAAATAGGTTTCCTTCCAGAACCTGGAGTATTGATTTGTTGGTAAATCCAGGTGGGGTTTGGTTGTCGATAAACTCTTATTCTCTTGATCCCCAGGTGATGTTTATATAATGATAGGTTAAATCCACCACACCTCTTTAAAATTTTTTTCCCGTATTTGCAGTTTTTCTTGGAGAAATGGCCCTAACAGTGGTTTGCCTTTTTGAAATGTTAAGTACTCAGAAAGTATCTAAGGAATAAAGCTGTGTAATAAAATAATATTTTAAAATTTAAAAAATAATAACAAAAGAAGTTTAAGAACACATGGAAACAAGTTGAAATGAATACCAATGGTCCACAATCTATGGGATGCAGAAAAATCTTTAAAATATTTACTTATATATTTTAGAGAGAGAGAGTGCAAGTGGGAGAGAGTGTGATTGGGGAGAAGGGAACAGGGACAGAATCTCAAGCAGACTCCCTGCTGAGTGGGGAGCACGACTCAGAGCTTGATCTCACGACTCAGACATCATGACCGGAGCTGAAATGAAGAATAGGACACTTAACTGACTGAACCACCCTGCCCCACTAGCAACATCATTTTTACGAGGGAAGTATGTAGCATACAGACCTATCATAAGAAGCATGAAAAACCTCAAATAAAGAACCTAGCCTTACACCCAAATGAACAATAAAAGAAAAACAAACCATGTCTAAAGCCTGAAGAAAGAAGGAAACAAAAAAGGTTAGAGCAGAAACAAACAAACAAAAAACAATAGAACAGATGTATTAAACCAGGAGCTGGTTCTTTGAAAAAATTGATAAATTTGATAACCTTCTATGCAGACTTATCAGAAAGAAAAGAGAAAGAACCCAAATAAGTAAAATCACAAATGAAAGAGGAGAAATAACAACACCACAGAAATACGACGTGTATGAGAATATTATGAAAATTATATGCCAACAAATTGGAAAACCTGGAAGAAATGGATACATTCCTAGAAACATAAACTACCAGAACTGAAACAGGATGAAATAGAAAACTTGAGTAGGCCAATAACCAGCAAGGAACTTGAATTTGTAATAAAAAAAAAAAAAAACAAAAAACTCCAAACAACAAATGAAAGTCCAGGACCTGGTGGCTTCACAGGCTAATTCTACCTAACATTTAAGGTGATTTATTACCTATTCTTCTCAAATTATTCCAGAAAATACAATAGGAAAGAAAATTTACAATTTCATTCCAAGAGTACAGCATTATCCTGATTCCAAAACCAGATAAAGAGACCACAAAATAAGAGAATTACAAGACAATATCTCTGATAAATATAGATGTAAAGATCCTCAACAAATACTAGCAAAATGAACTCAAAAGTACACTTAAATAAATCTTTCATCATGAGCAAGTGGGATTTATTCCTGGGTTGAAAATGTGGTTAAATATTCACAATTCTGTCAATGTGATACATCACATTAATAAAATAAAGCATAAGAACTATATGATCATTTCAATAGATGTAGAAAAAGCATTTGACAAAATACAACTTCCATCCATGGTAAAACCCTCGACAGAGTAAGTTTAGAGGGAATATACCTCGACATCATAAAGGCCATCTATGAAAAACCCACAGCTTACATAATCTTTAATGTCCCTACAGTCAGGAACAAGACAGGGAGGGGCACTCTCACCAGTGTTATTTATCATAGTACTGGAAGTGCTAGCCACAGCAATCAGCCAACACAAAGCAATAAAAGGCACCTGAATTGATAAAGAAGTAAAACTTTCACTATTTGCAGATGATATGATACTATATATGCAAGACCTGAAAGAATACAAAACATCTGCTAGAACTGATAAACAAATTCAGTTAAGTCACAAGTTTCAAAATCGACATACAAAAATCTGTTGCATTTATTTTATTTATTTTTTTAAATATTTTATTTATTTGACAGAGAGCGACACAGCGAGAGAAGGAACACAAGCAGGGAGAGTGGGAGAGGGAGAAGCAGGCTCCCCGCTGAACAGGGAGCCTGATGCAAGGCTCAATCCCAAGACCCTGCGATCATGATCTGAGCCAAAGGCAGATGCTTAACGACTGAGACACCCAAGCGCCCCACTATGTTGCATTTACATACACAAGCAGCAGAAAAAGAAGTCAGTCATTTGTAATTGCACCAAAATGCATAAGATATCTAGGAATAAACATAACCAAAGGGGTGAAGGACCTGTACTCTGAAAACTAGAAAACACTGATGAAAGGAGTTGAGCTGAAACAAATAAATGAGAAGACATTCCATGCTCATGGATTGGGAGAAAAAATATTGTTATAATGTCAATACTACCCACAGCAACCTACACATTTAATGCAATCCCTAAGAAAATACCAACAGCACTTTTCACAGAGCTAGAACAAACAATTCTAAAATTTGTATGGAACCACAAGAGACCCTGAAAAGCCAAAGCAATCATGACAAAGGAAAGAAAAGCTAGAGGCATTACACTTCTGAAGATCAAGTTATATTACAAAGCTATTGTAATCAAAACAGTATGGTACTGGCACAATAATAGCACATAGATCAATGCAACAGAATCGAATACCCAGAAATGAACCCACAACTCTACGGTCAACTAATGTTTGACAAAGCAGGAAAGAATATCCAGTGGAAAAATAAGACAGTCTCTTTAACAAATGTTGGGGAAACTGGACAGCACTTATGCAAAAGAATGAAACTGGACCACTTTCTTACACCAAACACTAAAATAAATTCAAAATGGATCAAACACTTAAATGTGAGACCTGAAAGCATAAAAATCCTAGAAAAGAACACAGGCAGTAACATCTTTGACATGAGCCATAGTAACTTCTTACTAGATATGTCTCCTGAGGCAAGGGAAACAAAAGCAAAAATAAACTTTTGTCACTATATCAAAATAAAAAACTTCTGCACAGTGAAGGAAAAAAATCAACAAAACTAGAAGGCAACCTACTGGAGAATATATTTGCAAGTGACATATTCAATAAAGTGTTAGCATCAAAAAATATAAAGAACATAAAAGTCAATACCCTAAAAACAGTCCAATTAAAAAGTAGTCAGAGACAGGAATAGACATTTTTTCAAAGAAGACATACAGCTTGAGTCACCCCCATGCAGCCTTGTTGGGGAGTTTGAACTGGAAACAGTCCATGCCCACTGTGGTCTGTAATGCTTCATCTCTTCTCTTTTAAGATGTCCAAGGAAGTGCACCATGAACTGGAGGAGGTGGAGACTTGCCTTCCAGGCAAAAATTTCGAACTCATGTCCCTTGTTATAAATACTTTCTATTCCAACAAGATTTTCCTTTAGGAGTTGATTAGTAAGGCTTCTGATGCTTTGGACAAGGTTTGCTATAAGAGTCTTACAAAGAAGATTTTAAACTTGTTCAAGTCCCGATAATTCATTTTTGCTTTTGTTTCCCTTATTTTTAATTTTATTTAAATTTCACTTAGTTAACATAGAATGTAATATTAGTTTCAGTTGTACAATTTAGTGATTCAACACTTACATAAAACACCTGATGCTTGGGCGCCTGGGTGGCTCAGTCGTTAAGTGTCTGCCTTCAGCTCAGGTCATGATCCCAGGGTCCTGGGATCAAGTCCCATATCGGGCTCCCTGCTCGGCGGGAAGCCTGCTTCTCCCTCTCCCACGCCCCCTGCTTGTGTTCCTGCTCTCGCTATCTCTCTCTCTGTCAAATAAATAAATAAAATCTTTGACAAAAAAAAAAAAAAAAACCTGATGCTCATCAAAACTAGTGCACTCTGTAATGCCCATCAATTATTTAACCCATCTGTTCATCCATCTCCCCTCTGGGAACCATGTGGTTGTTCTCTATACTTAGGAGGCTGTTTCTTTTTTTGCCTATCTCTTTTTTAGCCCTATGATCTTATGTTTTATTTCTTAAATTCCACATGAGTGAAATAATATGGTATTTGTCTTTCTCTGACTGACTTACTTCACTTAACATAGTACTAAGTCTATCCATGTCATTGCAAATGGCAAGATTTTATTCTTTTTTATGGCTGAGTAATATTTCATTGTGTATATATACTGCATCTTTTTATCCATTCATCAGTCAATAGACATTTGGGCTCTTTCCATAATTTGGGTATTGTAGATAATTATGATATTAACATTGGAGTGCATGTATCCCTGCAAATTAATATTGTTGTATTCTTTGTGTAATTACCTAGGAGTGGAATTGCTAGCTTGCATGGTAGTTCTATTTTTAACTTTCTGAGGAATCTCCACACTCTTTCCAGAATGACTGCATCTGTTTGCATTCCCACCAACACTGCAGGTTTCCCCCTTCTCCACTTGTTTGCCAACACTTGTTGTTCCTTTTTATTTTTTTAACCTGTTTTTTCTTGTTTTGCTGATTTTAGCCATTCTGACTGGTATGAGATGATATCTCATTGCAGTTTTGATTTGTATTTTCCAGATGATGAGTGCTGTTGAGCATCTTTTCATGTGTCTGTTAGCCATCTGAATGTCTTTGGAAAAATGTATATTCATGTCCTCTGCCCATTTTTTAACTGGTTTATTTTTTTGGGTGTTGAGTTTTATAAGTTCTTTATATATTTTGGATACTAACCCTTTATCAGGATACGTCATTTGCAAATATCTTCTTCTATTCCATAGGTTGCATTGTAGTTTTGTTGATTTTTTCCTTCACTGTGCAGAAGATTTATATTTTGATGATGTCCTAATAGTTTATTTTTGCTTTTTTCCCCTTGCCTCAGGAGACATATTTAGAAATAAGTTGCTATGGCTGATGTTAAAGATGTTACTGTCTGTGTTCTCTTCTCAGACTTATGCTTTCAGGTCTCACATATAGGTCTTTAATCCATTTTGAATTTATTCTTTAGGGGTGTAAGAAAGTGGATTGGTTTTATTGTTTTGCATGTCTCTCCACTTTTCCCTAAACCATTTGTTGAGGAGACTCATTTTCCCCTTGGATATTTTTAATGTTTTTTTTGCAGATTAGTTGTTGGTTCATTTCTGAGTTTTCTATTTTTTTTTATTTTATTATGTTATGTTACTCACCATACAATACATCATTAGTTTTTGATGTGGTGATCCATGATCCATTGTTTTCATATAACACCCAGTGCTCCATGCAGTATGTGCCCTCCTTAATACCCATCACGGGGCTAACCAATCCCCCCTCCCCCTCCCCTCTAAAACCCTGTTTGTTTCTCAGAGTCCATAGTCTCTCATGGTTCATCTCCCCCAGCCATTTCCACCCCTTCAATTTTCCCTTCCTGCTATCTTCTTCTTCTTTTTTTAACATATAATGTACTAGTTTCAGAGGTACAGGTATATGATTCAACAGTCTTACACAATTCACATTACTCACCTAGCACATACCCTCCCCAATGTCTATCACCCAGCTAACCCATCCCTCCCAACCCCCACCACTCCAGCAACCCTCAGTTTGTTTCCTGAGCTTAAGAATTTCTCATATCAGTGAGATCATATGATACATGTCTTTCTCTGATTGACTTATTTTGCTCAGGATAATACCCTCCAGTTCCATCCACATCTTTGCAAATGGCAAGGTTTCATTCCTTTTGATGGCAGCATAATATTCCATTGTGTATATATACCACATCTTCTTTATCCATTCATCTGTTGATGGACATCTTGGCTCTTTCCATAGTTTGGCTATTGTGGACATTGCTCCTATAAACATCAGGGTACACGTACTGCTTTGGATCCCTACATTTGTATCTTTGGGGTAAATACCCAGTACTGTAATTGCTGGGTCATATAGTAGCTCTAGTTTCAACTTTTTGAGGAACCTCCATACTCATTTCCAGAGTGGCTGCACCAGCTTGCATTCCCACCAACAGTGTAGGAAGGCTCCCCGTTCTCTGCATCCCCGCCAACATCTGTCATCTCCTGACTTGTTAATTTTAGCCATTCTGACTGGTGTGAGGTGGTATCTCATTGAGGTTTTGATTTGGATTTCCCTGATGATGAGCGATGTTGAGCACTTTTTCATGTGTCTGTTGGCCATTTGGATGTCTTCTTTGGAAAAATGTCTATTCATGTCTTCTGCCCATTTCTTGATTGGATCATTTGTTCTTTGGGTATTATGTTTAATAAGCTCTTTATAGATTTTGGATAGTAGCGCTTTATCTGATATGTCATTTGGAAATGTCTTCTCCCATTCTGTCAGTTGTCTTTTGGTTTTGTTGACTGTTCCTTTTGCTATGCAAAAGGTTTTTATCTTGATGAGGTCCCAATAGTTCATTTTTGCCCTTCCTTCCCTTGCCTTTGGCGATGTTTCTAGGAAGAAGTTGCTGCAGCTGAGGTCGAAGAGGTTGTTGCTTGTGTTCTCCTTTAGGATGTTGATGGACTCCTGTCTCACATTGAGGTCTTTCAACCATTTTGAGCCTATTTTTGTGTGTGGTGTAAGGAAATGGTCCAGTATCATTCTTCTGAAGGTAGCTGTCCAATTTCCCCAACACCATTTGTTGAAGAGACTGTCTTTTTTCCATTGGACATTCTTTCCTGCTTTGTCGATGTTGAGTTGACCATAGAGTTGAGGGTCCATTTCTGGGCTCTCTGTTCTGTTCCATTGGTCTATCTGTCTGTTTTTGTGCCAGTACCATACTGTTTTGATGATGACAGCTTTGTAATAGAGCTTGAATCCAGAATTGTGATGACACCAGGTTTGCTTTTTGTTTTCAACATTCCTCTGGCTATTCGACGTCTTTTCTGGTTCCATAAAATTTTAGGATTATTTGTTCCATTTCTTTGAAAAAAGTGGATGGTATTTTGATAGGGATTGCATCGAATGTGTAGATTGCTCTAGGTAGCATTGACATCTTCACAATATTTGTTCTTCCAATCCATGAGCATGGAACATTTTTCCATTTCTCTGTGTCTTCCTCAATTTCTTTCATGAGTGTTTTATAGTTTCTCTGAGTACAGATCCTTTGCCTCTTTGGTTAGATTTATTCCTAGGTATCCTATGGTTTTGGGTGCAATTTTAATGGTGTTGACTCCTTAATTTCTCTTTCTTCTGTCTTGTTGTTGCTGTATAGGAATGCCACTGATTTCTGTGCATTGATTTTATATCCTGCCACTTTACTGAATTCCTGTATGAGTTCTAGTAGTTTTGTTGTGGAGTTGTTCTAGTAGTTTTGTTGTTGGGTTTTCCTCATATCATATCATCTGCAAACAGTGAGAGTTTGACATCTTCTTTGCCAATTCAGATGCCTTTTATTTCTTTTTGTTGTCTGATTGCTGTGGCTAGGACTTCTAATACTATGTTGAATAGCAGTGGTGATAGTGGACATCCCTGCTGTGTTCCTGACCTTAGGGGGAAAGCTCTCAGTTTTTCCCCATTGAGAATGATATTCGCTATGGGTTTTTCATAGATGGCTTTTATGATATTGAGGTATGTAACTTCTATGCCTATACTCTGAAGAGTTTTGATCAGGAAGGGATGGTGGACTTTGTTAAATGCTTTTTCTGCATCTATTGAGAGGATCATATGTTTCTTGTTCTTTCTTCTATCAATGTATTGTATCACATTGATTGATTTGCGGATGGTGAACCAACCTTGCAGCCCAGGGATAAATCCCACTTGGTCGTGGTGAATAATCTTTTTAATGTACCGTTGGATCCTATTGGCTAGTATTTTGGTGAGAATTTTTGCATCCATGTTCATCAAGGATATTGGTCCCATCCTTTGATGGGGTCTTTCTCTGGTTTGGGGATCAAGGTAATGGTGGCCTCATAGTCCATTTCTATTTTTTGGAACAGTTTCAGAAGAATAGGTATTAATTCTTCTTGAAATGTTTGGTAGAATTCCGGTGGGAAGCCATCTGGCCCTGGGCTTTTGTTTGTTGGGAGATTTTTGATGACTGCTTCAATTTCTTTAGTGGTTATAGGTCTGTTCAGGTTTTCTATTTCTTCCTGGTTCAGTTTTGGTGGTTGATATATCTCTAGGAACACATCCATTTCTTCCAGATTATCTAATTTGCTGGCATAGAGTTGCTCATAATACGTTCTTATATTTGTTTGTATTTCTTTGGTGTTGGTTGTGATCTCTCCTCTTTCATTCATGATTTTATTTATTTGGGTCCTTTCTCTTTTCCTTTTGATAAGTCTGGCCAGGGGTTTATCAGTCTTGTTAATTCTTTCAAAGAACCAGCTCCTAGTTTCGTTGATCTGTTCTACTGTTCTTTTGGTTTCTATTTCATTGATTTCTTCTCTGGTCTTTATTATTTCTCTTCTCCTGCTGGGTTTAGGCTTTATTTGCTGTTCTTTCTCCAGCTCCTTTAGGTGTAGGGTTAGGTTGTGTATTTGAGACCTTTCTTGTTTCTTGCAAAAGACTTGTATTGCTATATCTTTTCCTCTTAGGACTGCCTTTGCTGCATCCCAAAGATTTTGAATAGTTGTGTTTTCATTTTCATTTCTTTCCATGAATTTTTAAAATTCTTCTTTAATTTCCTGCTTGACCCATTCATTCTTTAGTAGGATGCTTTTTAGCCTCCATGTATTTGGGTTCTTAATAACTTTCCTCTTGTGATTGAGTTGTAGTTTCAAAGCATTGTGGTCTGAAAATATGCTGGGAATGATCCCAATCTTTTTGTACTGGTTGAGACCTGATTTGTGACCTAGGATGTGATCTATTCTGGAGAATGTTCCATGGGCAGTAGAGAAGAATGTGTATTCTGTTGCTTTGGGAAGGAATGTTCTGAATAGATCTGTGAAGTCCATTTGAAGTCTTTATTTACTTGTTGATCTTTTGCTTAGATGATCTGTCCATTTCAGTGAGGGGTTGTTAAAATCCCCCACTATTATTGTATTCTTGTCAATGTGTTTCTTTGTTTTTGTTATTAATTGGCTTATATGATTGGCTGCTCCCATGTTAGGGGCATAGATATTTACAACTGTTAGATCGACCCTTTAAGGAGGATATGGTGTCCTTCCTCATCTCTTATTATAGTCTGTGGTTTAAAATCTAATTTGTCTGATATAAGGATTGCCACTCCAGCTTTTTTTTGGTTTCCAATAGCATGGTAAATGGTTTTCTACCTCCTCACTTTCAAACTGGGGGTGTCTTTGGTTCTAAAATAAGTCTCTTGTAGACAGCATATGGATGGGTCTTGTTTTTTATCCAATCTGATAGCCTGTGTCTTTTGATTGGGGCATTTAGCCCATTTACATTCAGGGTAACTATTGAAAGATAGGAATTTAGTGTCATTGTATTGCCTGTAAGGTGACTGTTACTGTATATTGTTTGTGTTCCTTTCTGGTCTATGTTACTTTTAGGCTCTCTCTTTGCTTAAGGGACCCCTTTCAGTATTTCTTTTCGGGCTGGTTTTGTGTTTGCAAATTCCTTTAGTTCTTGTTTGTCCTGGGAGGTTTTTATCTCTCCTTCAATTTTCAATGACAGCCTAGCTGGATATAGTATTCTTGACTGCATATTTTTCTCATTTAGTGCTCAGAATATATCATGCCAGTCCTTTCTGGCCTGCCAGGTCTCTGTGGATAGGTCTGTTGCCAATCTAATGTTTCTACCATTGTAGGTTACAGATCTCTTCTCCCGAGCTTCTTTCAGGATTTACTCTTTGTCTCTGAGACTTGTAAGTTTTACTAGTAGATGTTAGGGTGTTGACCTATTTTTATTGATGTTGACAGGGTTTCTGTGCCTCCTGGATTTTGTTGCCTGTTTCCTTCCCCAAATTAGGGAAGTTCTCGCTATAATTTGCTCCAATATACCTTCTGCCCCTCTCTCTCCTTCTTCTGGGATCCCAATTATTCTAATATTGTTTCATCTTATGATATAACTTATCTCTCAAATTCTGACCTCGTGTTCCAGTAGTTGTTTATCTCTCTTTTTCTCAGCTTCTTTATTTTCCATCATTTGGTCTTATATATCGCTAATTCCCTCTTCTGCCTCATTTATCCTAGCAGTTATAGCTTCCATTTTTTATTGCACCTCATTAATAGCCTTTTTGATTTGACAATTTTAGTTCTTTTATATCTCCAGAAAATGTTTCTCTAATATCTTCCATGCTTTTTTCAAGCCCAGCTAGTATCTTTAAAATCATCATTCTGAACCCTAGTTCCGACATCTTACTAATGTCCATATTGATTAGATCCCTGGCAGTCGGTACTGCCTCTTGTTCTTTTCTTTTTTTTTTTTTTTTTGAGGTGATTTTTTCCATCTTGTCATTTTGTCCAGAGGAAAATAGATGAATGACAGCACAAAATGCTGAGTAACAATGACCCCAGAAAATTATACACTAAACAAATCAGAAGAGACCTGAAACCGGGGGAAAAGAAAAGGAAAGAGAGAAAAAAGAAAAAGAAAAAGATAAAAACAAACAAACAAACCAGGATATGATCAAATATGATCAGGCTGGTGCATAGATCAGTGCCACACACTAGATTTTGGGCGTATTTTGGTTTGTTAGAACAAAGTGCCTCCCAAAATTTTAAAGAAAGTAAAACTTATATATGTACAAATTAAGAGTAAATATGATGAAGGGATGGAATATGATTGTAAAGATGAAAATTATAAAAGATTTTATAAAAGAAATTGATAAGATAAGAAGTTGG